>NC_091380.1:1555844-1615844 GCF_038502225.1 Cherax quadricarinatus
TATATACAGTGTGAGACACACCTCTCAGTGTATATACATTGTGAGACACACCTCTCAGTGTATATACAGTGTGAGACACACCTTTCAGTGTATATACAATGTGAGACACACCTCTCAGTGTATATACAGTGTGAGACACACCTCTCAGTGTATATATACAGTGTGAGACACACCTCTCAGTGTATATACAGTGTGAGACACACCTCTCAGTGTATATATACAGTGTGAGACACACCTCTCAGTGTATATACAGTGTGAGACACACCTCTCAGTGTATATACAGTGCAAGAGACACACCTCTCAGTGTATATACAGTGTGAGACACCTCTCAGTGTATATACAGTGTGAGACACACCTCTCAGTGTATATACAGCGTGAGACACACCTCTCAGTGTATATACAGTGTGAGACACACCTCTCAGTGCATATACAGTGTGAGACACACCTCTCAGTGTATATACAGTGCAAAAGACACACCTCTCAGTGTATATACAGTGTGAGACACCTCTCAGTGTATATACAGTGTGAGACACACCTCTCAGTGTATATACAGTGTGAGACACACCTCTCAGTGTATATACAGTGTGAGACACATCTCTCAGTGCATATACAGTGTGAGACACACCTCTCAGTGTATATACAGTGTGAGACACCTCTCAGTGTATATACAGTGTGAGACACACCTCTCAGTGTATATACAGTGCAAGAGACACACCTCTCAGTGTATATACAGTGCAAGAGACACACCTCTCAGTGTATGCAGTGTGAGACACACCTCTCAGTGTATATACAGTGTGAGACACACCTCTCAGTGTATATACAGTGTGAGACACCTCTCAGTGTAAACAGTGAGACACACCTCTCAGTGTATATACAGTGTGAGACACCTCTCAGTGAAAACAGTGAGACACACCTCTCAGTGTATATACAGTGTGAGACACCTCTCAGTGTAAACAGTGAGACACACCTCTCGGTGTATATACAGTGTGAGACACACCTCTCAGTGTATATATAGTGTGTAACACACCTCTCAGTGTTTATACAGTGTGAGACACACGTCTCAGTGTATATACAGTGTGAGACACCTCTCAGTGTATACACAGTGTGAGACACACCTCTCAGTGTATACACAGTGTGAGACACACCTCTCAGTGTATATACAGTGTGAGACACCTCTCAGTGTATATACAGTGTGAGACACACCTCTCAGTGTATATACAGTGTGAGACACACCTCTCAGTGTATATACAGTGTGAGACACACCTCTCAGTGTATATACAGTGTGAGATACACCTCTCAATGTATATACAGTGTGAGACACACCTCTCAGTGTGTATACAGTGCAAGAGACACACCTCTCAGTGTATATACAGTGTGAGACACACCTCTCAGTGTATATACAATGTGAGACACACCTCTCAGTGTATATACAGTGCAAGAGACACACCTCTCAGTGTATATACAGTGTGAGACACACCTCCCAGTGTATATACAGTGCAAGAGACACACCTCTCAGTGTATATACAGTGTGAGACACACCTCTCAGTGTATATACAATGTGAGACACACCTCTCAGTATATATACAGTGTGAGACACACCTCTCAGTGTATATACAGTGTGAGACACACCTCAGTGTATATACAGTGCAAGAGACACACCTCTCAGTGTATATACAGTGTGAGACACACCTCTCAGTGTATATACAGTGCAAGAGACACACCTCTCAGTGTATATACAGTGTGAGACACACCTCTCAGTGTATATACAGTGTGAGACACACCTCTCAGTGTATATACAGTGCAAGAGACACACCTCTCAGTGTATATACAGTGTGAGACACACCTCTCAGTGTATATACAGTGTGAGACACACCTCTCAGTGTATATACAGTGTGAGACACACCTCTCAGTGTATATACAGTGCAAGAGACACACCTCTCAGTGTATATACAATGTGAGACACACCTCTCAGTATATATACAGTGTGAGACACCTCTCAGTGTATATACAGTGCAGGAGACACACCTCTGAATATACAGTATATACGCTGTGTAATTCCTAAGGCTAAATCTAGATAGTTCATCATTAAGATATATTAATAATTTAGTTTATTTAGGTACAAGTACACATAAATACAGTTACATAAATTATCATACATACCAGCATAACGTCAGTGTTCTCAGCATTTATAAGTAAATTATATTCTGCTGTGTGTGATGTCATTTGTAAAGTTCCTGGATGAATGTTTTTGTTTTCTTACGTACAGATTTAGGTGAACTTTTCAGATATGTTGGCAGAAAGTCTACGTCTGCAGAGACAGACAGACAAATAGACAGATAGACAGACAGGGCCCTTGGATCAATAACCCTTCACTAGCATCAAAACATCTTAGAGGGATCTATGGATCAGTATTCCTTCCCCAGTTTTAAAACGCTTCTCTGAAGTGTACTGAGATTTAAACGTTGAATAACAGTCATTATTCTTTTAATTCTCCACCAAGTAACTGTTAATTTTCTTTCGTCTCCCTTTAATTCTGTAAACTTTTCTATAATTCGCAGTAATTATGTTACGTTTTCTGTAACAAGTTTTAAGTCCTGACTCAACTAACTTGTGTATTAAAAAATATAGAAATTGGTGAATGGTGGAGGTGGGTCCAGTTTATCTTCATGGTGACTCAGTCAGCGATGTATTGCTCAACTTATACCATAAATATACGTGTTTGTTGATTCCCACGAGTTTTGGTTAGACTCAGCGAAGTGCTGAAGAATGGTGGAGGGAGAGAAAGAAGAGAGAACAAGAAAAAAAAACGAAAGAGATTATTGTTTATTTTATTAACACATTGGCCGTCTCCCACCAAGGCAGGGTGGCCCGATAAAGAAAAACTTTCACCATCATTCACTCCATCACTGTCTTACCAGAGGTGTGCTTACACTACAGTTATAAAACTGCAACATTAACACCCTTCCTTCAGATGCGAATATGATAAAAAGAAAGAAGCGCTAAGCCCGTAAGAGTCATAGAGCTCCTAGGGAATGGTAAGTTTATTTAGGTACAGGTACACATAATCATAATTATCATACATAGTTTATATACGTGTAAATTACCACTAGGATAACTCAAAAAAAGTCAAAGTGACTTAATTCCATTGTGGTCCTTATAATATCTTAATATTTAAAGCCTACTTATCAGTTTTCATACAAGGGAAGAGTAGCTCCAGTTCCTCGGATCAAGGGCCCTTCACCATCAATGTTTCTACCACATCAGCTAAGAAAATTATAAAATGGATAATGAGAACCTTCAAAACTAGGGATGCCAAGCCAGTGAAGATTCTCTAAAATCGCTTGTTCTCTCTAGACTGGAATATTGCTGTACACTAACGGCCCCTTTCAAGGCAGGTGAAATTCCTGACCTGGAGAATATACAAAGAACTTGCACTGCACTTATGAGTACCATAAAGCACATAAATTACTGGGAACGGTTAAAGTCTCTTGACCTGTACTCCCTGGAACGCAGGCGAGAAAGAAACGTGATAATATGCACTTGGAAAATCCCAGAGGGACTAGTCCCAAATCTGCACACGAAAATCACTCTCTACGAAATCAAAAGACTGGGCAGGCGGTGCAACATCCCGTCAGTGAAAAGCAGGGGTGCCACGAGTACGCTAAGAGACAACATAATAAGTGTCAGGGGCCCAAGACTGTTCAACCGCTTCCCAGTATACGTAAGGGGGATTACTAATAGACTCCTGGCTGTTTTCAAGAGGGAACTGGACAGACATCCGAAGTCAGTTCCTGACCAGCCAGGTGTAACAACCAGGTTGATCAGGCCCTGATCCACCATGAGGCCTGGTCATGGACCGGGCCGCGGGGGACCGGTCCATAATCCTCCAGGTATCATCAGGACACACCCTGTAAGAGCCCTACAATCTCACAGACGCTCGGGGAGGAAAAAAACGTACTCTCGCTCCTGACAGTAGGTGCCATAAATGCGTTAGGTTGACCAAGGATTCATTAGCATCCTGGTTTTTTCTTCAGAGCTTCAGAGTTGTTATCCAGAGAAGTAGCACCACAGTGGGTCTTTATAAAGTACCACAGTGGGTCTTTATAAAGTACCACAGTGGGTCTTTATAAAGTACCACAGTGGGTCTTTATAAAGTACCACAGTGGGTCTATATAAAGTACCACAGTGGGTCTTTATAAAGTACCACAGTGGGTCTTTATAAAGTACCACAGTGGGACTTTATCAAGTACCACAGTGGGTCTTTATCAAGTACCACAGTGGGTCTTTATAAAGTACCACAGTGGGTCTTTATAAAGTACCACAGTGGGTCTTTATAAAGTACCACAGTGGGACTTTATCAAGTACCACAGTGTGACTTTATCAAGTACCACAGTGGGTCTTTATAAAGTACCACAGTGGGTCTTTATAAAGTACCACAGTGGGTCTTTATAAAGTACCACAGTGGGACTTTATCAAGTACCACAGTGGGTCTTTATAAAGTACCACAGTGGGTCTTTATAAAGTACCACAGTGGGTCTTTATAAAGTACCACAGTGGGACTTTATAAAGTACCACAGTGGGTCTATATAAAGTACCACAGTGGGTCTTTATAAAGTACCACAGTGGGTCTTTATAAAGTACCACAGTGGGACTTTATCAAGTACCACAGTGGGTCTTTATCAAGTACCACAGTGGGTCTTTATAAAGTACCACAGTGGGTCTTTATAAAGTACCACAGTGGGTCTTTATAAAGTACCACAGTGGGACTTTATCAAGTACCACAGTGGGACTTTATCAAGTACCACAGTGGGTCTTTATAAAGTACCACAGTGGGTCTTTATAAAGTACCACAGTGGGTCTTTATAAAGTACCACAGTGGGACTTTATCAAGTACCACAGTGGGTCTTTATAAAGTACCACAGTGGGTCTTTATAAAGTACCACAGTGGGACTTTATCAAGTACCACAGTGGGTCTTTATAAAGTACCACAGTGGGACTTTATCAAGTACCACAGTGGGTCTTTATCAAGTACCACAGTGGGTCTTTATAAAGTGCCACAGTGGGTCTTTATAAAGTACCACAGTGGGTCTTTATAAAGTACCACAGTGGGTCTTTATAAAGTACCACAGTGGGTCTTTATAAAGTACCACAGTGGGACTTTATCAAGTACCACAGTGGGTCTTCATCAAGTACCACAGTGGGACTTTATCAAGTACCACAGTGGGTCTTTATAAAGTACCACAGTGGGTTTTTATCAAGTACCACAGTGGGTCTTCATCAAGTACCACAGTGGGACTTTATCAAGTACCACAGTGGGTCTTTATCAAGTACCACAGTGGGTCTTTATAAAGTACCACAGTGGTTCTTTATCAAGTACCACAGTGGGTCTTCATCAAGTACCACATTGGGACTTTATCAAGTCCCACAGTGGGTTTTTATCAAGTACCACAGTGGGACTTTATCAAGTACCACAGTGGGACTTTATCAAGTACTACAGTGGGACTATCAAGTACCACAGTGGGACTTTATCAAGTACCACAGTGGAACTTTATCAAGTACCACAGTGGGTCGTTATCAAGTACCACAGTGGGTATTTATCAAGTACCACAGTGGGACTTCATCAAGTACCACAGTGGGTCTTTATCAAGTGCCACAGTGGGACTTTATCAAGTACCACAGTGGGTCGTTATCAAGTACCACAGTGGAACTTTATCAAGTACCACAGTGGGTCTTTATCAAGTACCACAGTGGGACTTTATCAAGTACCACAGTGGGACTTTGTCAAGCACCACAGTGGAACTTTATCAAGTACCACAGTGGGTCGTTATCAAGTACCACAGTGGGACTTTATTAAGTACCACAGTGGGACTATCAAGTACCACAGTGGGACTTTATCAAGTACCACAGTGGGACTTTATCAAGTACCACAGTGGGACTATCAAGTACCACATTGGGACTATCAAGTACCACAGTGGGTCGTTATCAAGTTCCACAATGAGGCTTTACCACATACTTAATAAACCCCTACGGCTCTAGCGCTTCCCCTTAAATAATACAATATAATCCCACAAAAAATATAGAAAACGGGAAATCCTCCGTTCAAAGGAACTGTTTTGTCCTTGCTGTGGTGTGGCAATTGTATTTGTTTTTTTTTTTCCTGTTCTTGTTACAGTTACTTCCGGCTGGTTAGTTAGCAGCTTCGCTCTTCTGTTTGTGTTCCAGATGTATTTTTCCAGTTGACGGTCGTTAAAAGTGTTGGTTTGGCTGTTTTTCACCTGGAAGGTCGCTAAAAGAGGTTGATTTCATGGGGGTTTTAGCTGGTGGTCGTTAAAAGTGTTTGATTTCGCGGAGTTTTAGCTGGTGGTCGTTAAAAGTGTTTGATTTCGCGGAGTTTTAGCTGGTGGTCGTTAAAAGTGTTTGATTTCGCGGAGTTTTAGCTGGTGGTCGTTAAAAGTGTCTGATTTCGCGGAGTTTTAGCTGGTGGTCGTTAAAAGTGTTTGATTTCGCGGAGTTTTAGCTGGTGGTCGTTAAAAGTGTTTGATTTCGCGGAATTTTAGCTGGTGGTCGTTAAAAGTGTTTGATTTCGCGGAGTTTTAGCTGGTGGTCGTTAAAAGTGTTTGATTTCGCAGAGTTTTAGCTGGTGGTCGTTAAAAGTGTTTGATTTCGCGGAGTTTTAGCTGGTGGTCGTTAAAAGTGTTTGATTTCGCGGAGTTTTAGCTGGTGGTCGTTAAAAGTGTCTGATTTCACGGAGTTTAAGCTGGTGGTCGTTAAAAGTGTTTGATTTCACGGAGTTTTAGCTGGTGGTCGTTAAAAGTGTTTGATTTCGCTGAGTTTAAGCTGGTGGTCGTTAAAAGTGTTTGATTTCGCGGAGGGAGATCTTGTCTCGGCGGGGACCTAAATTAGAGACTGTGGCGGTAATTTTTGTACTCACCTATATGTGGTTGTAGGGGTCGAGTCACAGCTCCTCTGTGTGTCCGTATGTGTATCTTGTTTATTCATCATAACATATAACCGTCGCTCATGATTTCCACCCTAAAACAAGTCTTGTATTATATAACCATCTTTATTTCTACCAGTACATGATTCAACTTATACAGACCATAGCTGACGTCAAGCACATACTACTATATAGAAAGTCCCTTGTTATACAGGACATTTCGGGTAAATAAGGTCAATTTTATCCCCAGAATGCGACCCACACCAGTCCACTAACACCCAGGTACCTATTTTACTGTTAGGTGAACATAGACAGCAGGTGTTTTAAGGAAACACGTCCTAATGTATCCACCAGTACCGGGGATCGAACCACGGACCTCAATATGTGAGCTGAGTGCGCTACCAATCGATCTCCGGGTCACCTGATTGTTGCGGTGACTGCACTCGCCTATATATGGATAAAGGGGTCGATTCACAGCTCCTATACGTGTGATTATCTTGAATATTATAAAATTTGGAACAGTTCATGATTTTCACCCTAAAACAACAGCTCCTCGCTTGATGTTCCCGCGCAAATCGGATCTCATTTGACTTTTTTCTTGCGCCCAGCAGTAGGCCTCTGTTTCCCGCTCAAACCTGACACAACTCGATTTTCCCGCGAAAAACTGCTTCTCTGATTTTCCCCGGGCAAAATTCTCCTTTTATATTCATAGTGTGCAGGTAGTTTTGCATATATTGTGGTATTGAGTCGTCCTATTGTTCTCTCTCTCTCTCTCTCTCTCTCTCTCTCTCTCTCTCTCTCTCTCTCTCTCTCTCTCTCTCTCTCTCTCTCTCTCTCTCTCTCTCTCTCTCTCTCTCTCTCTCTCCTTTATTTTGTTTCTTATCGTATAATATATATTACCGTTTAAGTATAATTGTATCATGCATATAACTGTATACATTTTATGTCTGTGTATTTCTGTACACAATGTATACATGTACACATGTATTCATGTACACAATGTATACATACATGTACACACATGTTTACATGCATGTACAAACATGTATGCATACATGTACACAATGTATACACACATGTATACATGCATGTACAAACATGTATACATACATGTACACACATGTATACATGCATGTACAAACATGTATACATACATGTACACACATGTATTCATGTACACAATGTATACATACATGTACACACATGTATAAATGCATGTACAAACATATATACATACATGTACACATGTATTTATGTACACAATGTATACACACATGTATACATGTACACACATGTATTTATGTACACAATGTATACACACATGTATACATGTACACACATGTATTTATGTACACAATGTATACATGCATGTACACACATGTATACATGCATGTACAAACATGTATGCATACATGTACACACATGTATTCATGTACACAATGTATACACACATGTATTCATGTACACAATGTATACATACGTGTACACACATGTATACATGCATGTACAAACATGTATACATACATGTACACACATGTATTCATGTACACAATGTATACACACATGTATACATGTTATTTTTTTTTTTTTATTATCACACCGGCCGATTCCCACCAAGGCAGGGTGGCCCGAAAAAGAAAAACTTTCACCATCATTCACTCCATCACTGTCTTGCCAGAAGGGTGCTTTACACTACAGTTTTTAAACTGCAACATTAACACCCCTCCTTCAGAGTGCAGGCACTGTACTTCCCATCTCCAGGACTCAAGTCCGGCCTGCCGGTTTCCCTGAATCCCTTCATAAATGTTACTTTGCTCACACTCCAACAGCACGTCAAGTATTAAAAATCATTTGTCTCCATTCACTCCTATCAAACACGCTCACGCATGCCTGCTGGAAGTCCAAGCCCCTCGCACACAAAACCTCCTTTACCCCCTCCCTCCAACCCTTCCTAGGCCGACCCCTACCCCGCCTTCCTTCCACTACAGACTGATACACTCTTGAAGTCATTCTGTTTCGCTCCATTCTCTCTACATGTCCGAACCACCTCAACAACCCTTCCTCAGCCCTCTGGACAACAGTTTTGGTAATCCCGCACCTCCTCCTAACTTCCAAACTACGAATTCTCTGCATTATATTCACACCACACATTGCCCTCAGACATGACATCTCCACTGCCTCCAGCCTTCTCCTCGCTGCAACATTCATCACCCACGCTTCACACCCATATAAGAGCGTTGGTAAAACTATACTCTCATACATTCCCCTCTTTGCCTCCAAGGACAAAGTTCTTTGTCTCCACAGACTCCTAAGTGCACCACTCACTCTTTTTCCCTCATCAATTCTATGATTCACCTCATCTTTCATAGACCCATCCGCTGACACGTCCACTCCCAAATATCTGAATACGTTCACCTCCTCCATACTCTCTCCCTCCAATCTGATATTCAATCTTTCATCACCTAATCTTTTTGTTATCCTCATAACCTTACTCTTTCCTGTATTCACCTTTAATTTTCTTCTTTTGCACACCCTACCAAATTCATCCACCAATCTCTGCAACTTCTCTTCAGAATCTCCCAAGAGCACAGTGTCATCAGCAAAGAGCAGCTGTGACAACTCCCACTTTGTGTGTGATTCTTTATCTTTTAACTCCACGCCTCTTGCCAAGACCCTCGCATTTACTTCTCTTACAACCCCATCTATAAATATATTAAACAACCACGGTGACATCACACATCCTTGTCTAAGGCCTACTTTTACTGGGAAAAAATTTCCCTCTTTCCTACATACTCTAACTTGAGCCTCACTATCCTCGTAAAAACTCTTCACTGCTTTCAGTAACCTACCTCCTACACCATACACTTGCAACATCTGCCACATTGCCCCCCTATCCACCCTGTCATACGCCTTTTCCAAATCCATAAATGCCACAAAGACCTCTTTAGCCTTATCTAAATACTGTTCACTTATATGTTTCACTGTAAACACCTGGTCCACACACCCCCTACCTTTCCTAAAGCCTCCTTGTTCATCTGCTATCCTATTCTCCGTCTTACTCTTAATTCTTTCAATTTTAACTCTACCATACACTTTACCAGGTACACTCAACAGACTTATCCCCCTATAATTTTTGCACTCTCTTTTATCCCCTTTGCCTTTATACAAAGGAACTATGCATGCTCTCTGCCAATCCCTAGGTACCTTACCCTCTTCCATACATTTATTAAATAATTGCACCAACCACTCCAAAACTATATCCCCACCTGCTTTTAACATTTCTATCTTTATCCCATCAATCCCGGCTGCCTTACCCCCTTTCATTTTACCTACTGCCTCACGAACTTCCCCCACACTCACAACTGTCTCTTCCTCACTCCTACAAGATGTTATTCCTCCTTGCCCTATACACGAAATCACAGCTTCCCTATCTTCATCAACATTTAACAATTCCTCAAAATATTCCTTCCATCTTCCCAATACCTCTAACTCTCCATTTAATAACTCTCCTCTCCTATTTTTAACTGACAAATCCATTTGTTCTCTAGGCTTTCTTAACTTGTTAATCTCACTCCAAAACTTTTTCTTATTTTCAACAAAATTTGTTGATAACATCTCACCCACTCTCTCATTTGCTCTCTTTTTACATTGCTTCACCACTCTCTTAACTTCTCTCTTTTTCTCCATATACTCTTCCCTCCTTGCATCACTTCTACTTTGTAAAAACTTCTCATATGCTAACTTTTTCTCCCTTACTACTCTCTTTACATCATCATTCCACCAATCGCTCCTCTTCCCTCCTGCACCCACTTTCCTGTAACCACAAACTTCTGCTGAACACTCTAACACTACATTTTTAAACCTACCCCATACCTCTTCGACCCCATTGCCTATGCTCTCATTAGCCCATCTATCCTCCAATAGCTGTTTATATCTTACCCTAACTGCCTCCTCTTTTAGTTTATAAACCTTCACCTCTCTCTTCCCTGATGCTTCTATTCTCCTTGTATCCCATCTACCTTTTACTCTCAGTGTAGCTACAACTAGAAAGTGATCTGATATATCTGTGGCCCCTCTATAAACATGTACATCCTGAAGTCTACTCAACAGTCTTTTATCTACCAATACATAATCCAACAAACTACTGTCATTTCGCCCTACATCATATCGTGTATACTTATTTATCCTCTTTTTCTTAAAATATGTATTACCTATAACTAAACCCCTTTCTATACAAAGTTCAATCAAAGGGCTCCCATTATCATTTACACCTGGCACCCCAAACTTACCTACCACACCCTCTCTAAAAGTTTCTCCTACTTTAGCATTCAAGTCCCCTACCACAATTACTCTCTCACTTGGTTCAAAGGCTCCTATACATTCACTTAACATCTCCCAAAATCTCTCTCTCTCCTCTGCATTCCTCTCTTCTCCAGGTGCATACACGCTTATTATGACCCACTTCTCGCATCCAACCTTTACTTTATACTTTATGTATACATGTACACACATGTATTTATGTACACAATGTATACATACATGTACACACATGTATACATGCATGTACAAACATGTATACATACATGTACACACATGTATTCATGTACACAATGTATACACACATGTATACATGTACACACATGTATTCATGTACACAATGTATACATACATGTACACACATATATACATGCATGTACAAACATGTTTACATACATGTACACACATGTATTTATGTACACAATGTATACACACATGTATACATGCACACACATGTATTCATGTACACAATGTATACATACATGTACACACATGTATACATGCATGTACAGACATGTATACATACATGTACACACATGTATTCATGTACACAATGTATACACACATGTATACATGTACACACACATGTTTAAGGTCAACATGGTTAAACTCATCTTACATGTTGAGATCATACACCACAGGAGTCAATCAGGTTTGACCCAAGGGAAGATTAGATCCAGTGACCTGGATCAAGAGCCCATCCTCACCTTGAAATCCACAGCTACATATGATAATTTTTAATAATAATAATAATTTTCAATAATTTATTATAAGTAAGCTCTAAACCCTATATTTTATTTAATGTACGTAGTAAGTGTGCACATGTGTTGCCAGATAAGGCTCAGGTACACTGCTACTTGTAAATGAGGGAATAAAGGTATGTCGGTGATCTGGTTACACTGATGGAGGTGAGTTAAGCAAGTTACACCACAAGACTTCTCTCTAGTCTGGCAACACTCAATTGAATTATTCGCTTACTGTTGTGAGTCATTTCTGTTGGATTGTTGGTTGTATACTGTTGTGCTGTTGTAGTCTGATTGGCTAGTGTTTGATTTCTCTCTCACAACTGTAGATTTCAGTGGGATCAGAGACCTTGGGATCATTGAGGGAAAAATGCCACACGTTTCCCTAAAGAAGTGGGTTGCAAAGTCACTGACACCACCAGGGACCCAAGGGCAGCCACTTTCATGTTCCAGCGCCTCAGCGTGGCCATCCAGAGGGGAAATGCTTGCTGCATACTGGGCTAGCATCCGGCTTCAGAGGAGCTGGAGGAGAGTCATAATCTTTGATATATTGTACCAATGTTTGTGTTTTCTGTCAGTGTATTCTACTAATAAAATTTCATATAGAATATAAAATATATGGGGAGGTAGGAGAAGAAAATATTCAAACAGCTCCGGGGAGAACCTTGAGTTTTCCCTGAGGTACGTTTATTGTCTTCTCTGAGGATGAGGCTCCCCAGTCCCTCATATATATATATATATATATATATATATATATATATATATATATATATATATATATATATATATATATATATATATATAAATATATATATATATATATATATATATATATATATATATATATATATATATATATATATATATATATATATATATATATATATATATATTCTTCATGGGGAAGTGGAACAGAATTCTTCCTCCGTAAGTCATGCGTGTTGTAAGAGGCGACTAAAATGCCGGGAGCAAGGGGCTAGTAACCCCTTCTCCTGTATATATTACTAAATGTAAAAGGAGAAACTTTCGTTTTTCCTTTTGGGCCACCCTGCCTCGGTGGGATACGGCCGGTGTGTTGAAAGAAAGAAGAAAGATATATATATATATATATATATATATATATATAATATTACTGCCCGTCTTGTGGTATAATAAATCTCTCGTATTAATGTGGAATTCTGACCTGCTCTAAAATGAATAAATATATCGTATATATAAACTTTCATGAATAAATACGTCAAGAATAAATTAGTAAAGGCCGCTGGACCAACTTAAAAATAACTGTTTAATGCCAAAATATAAAACAATATATTTAGTAATTCAGAAATTTATTTTAGGCATTTCTTTGTTTTTCTGTGGGAATCTTATGATAACTTTTATGATAGGATATTACGATGATGTGAATTATTTGATGTGATGTGACGAGTGATGGTAAATGTAAACCATACCCCCGGCCGGGATTGAACCCGCGGTCATAGAGTCTCAAAACTCCAGCCCGTCGCGTTAGCCACTAGACCAGCTAGCCACAATAAGATTCATCCAACTAGGTATATTTCTACACCATAGGAAGGTTAGCATAGGCCACCACTGTGACCACAAATGCAAGTTTTTACAGACGAATCTCCAGCTAGCGTGGCCGTGACGAACTCTAGCTCAAGTCCCTTCACTACCGTCAACATGATCGTGTCATTACGATTTCTTAAGTCACGATGGTAAATGTGTTTTCCTCTTCGTCTCACCTGTCTTTCATTAGCTTGAGAAGGGTTAATTAATTAAGTTTCAAACCTATCTATTACTGCATGTAACCTGTTCACAACCTTTCTACCGTGATAATTATCATTGTTATAATAATAGTAATAATAACAATGTCTTGAGAGGTGTGACGGACTAAAAAAAACTTGTGGGTCGAGGTGCTGGTGTCAGGAGCTTTATCAAAGTTACACTATATTATGCCATCAAGTTTTAATTAAAATTTTTACCCATCCCTGCCCAGTGGGAAGGTGAGGGAGCCAGGGGCAGGGGCAGGGACAGGGGCAGGGACAGGGGTGAGGCAGGTTTTCGGAGAGTCTCTCAGTGATGGACATTATCTTATCAGGTTCTTACAAAATAAATTCTTTTCGTAAACGTTTATTTAGCTGCTAATTCTGTTACTAGTACTACTACGACTACTTACTGCTGCTAGTACACTGCTGCTGTTGCTAGTACTGCTGCTGCTACTATTGCCACTACTACTGTTCTTACTACTACTATTGCTGCTACTGCTATACTACGACTTATACTGTTATTTCTAATGTTATCGTTATACTGCTATTGCTATTATTTCTGATATTTTTGCTCCTACTAACAACTTAGTGATCCAACACAATGTTGGCAGAGGTTAGATTAAGTTAGGTTCGTCAGGAAACAGGACAAGTGTTTCATGATGCGGGTCTTAGTTATGACGACCAACCGCTGCAACTTGATTACCTGACCGGGGATTTCCACTGGCTTACCACTCCACTACTTCAAGAATTGTTATAATTATAATAATTATATGGCTTATTTCACAAAATCTGGAGTACCAGAGCGAAGGCTGAGTGAGAAGTCTAATATGCAAATGTTATTCAGCCTGTATCCAGTTGGGTTTGATAAAGACCCAAGTTAGAGTCCTGCAATCCTAACTTATTTTGCTCTATATCTTACATAGAGTTACGGATATAAAATCTACGAGAAAGGGAAGTTAGTTTACATTGAGTTTACCTGGGGTCTTTACCCCCGCTGCCCGGTCCTGGACCAGGCCTCAGAGTTACTGACCTGATTGATGAAGCGTGTAAATCAAAATATAGTGGACGTTTGCTGCACCTCTCTGACCGGCACAAGTGCTAGCCAGACTGTCACAATGGTGGTTGGGGTGCGCCGCAGAATTAACACTGTTGGCATAGAATTACTGAGAGGTACAATTAATCAAGATTCGGCGTTGAAGTTGTTGCCTCTGATTATTCGCGAGACATATGGGATTGAGGATTGCGACCTTTACGGAGTAGCCTTAAATGGTAACTACAGGATGTTCGTCAAATTACTGTCTTCACAGGTGTATGAGGATCTACTCGATCATTATCAGGATGTTGCTATCGAGGTTAATGAGGACATCCTGGTAAAGATGGTCGATGTTTCGCGTCAATTTACGTATGTTAAGTTACGTAATGTGCCTTTCGAGGCGAATGAAGCTGACCTACGTAGTGTGTTTGGAACTATACACGTAGCTCAACAAGGCAAGTGGACGGCAGGGTCTTATGATTGTTATCTGGTAGGCAGTTTTAGCCTGAAGATGACTCTGAGGCAACCAATACCTTCGTATGTGTTCTTAGAGGAATTCAGGACACAAATACTTGTAACTTACGCTGGACAACGTAGAACTTGCAGACTGTGTGATGGTTATGATCACATAGCGGCTGAATGTGTGAGGCGGAGGACGGACCAGGGAATACCAAGAAGTGACATTTCGAGGCGAGGATCTACGGTGACTGATCAGTACCGCCAGGATGGACGTAGGCGTGGTCGGTTGTGGAGTGAGGAAGTGGAGGAAAGGCAACGTGAGGTGGAGCCTGAGGGTGCTGTGGAGCAATTGAGTGCGTCTGCAGAGGGTGTGACGCACGAGGCGGACAAAGACGTCACACATGATGTAGAAATTGACGCAGTGCTTGAGACAGTTTTGCAGATGTTCCTTAAATCGGAGGAAACCTTGATAGAGGAAAAGATGGGAGAACAGGTACCGGGACAAGGGGAAGATGCATGCGGGCCTAGAGGAAGGAATGAAATGTCGGTTTTGCCAAGTAGTGAGAAGGGGAATGAGGTGATAGAGGTGGAGGTGCACAATAAGGAGGGTCAGGAGACAAGCATGGTGGAAGAGGAAGTGTCGAGGAAGCTGGCAGCAGTCATGTCTGACTCGGATGACGTCCTCACTCCAGCACAAAGACCAGGGGAAAAGGCAGGAATTGAAGGTGTGTGTAGAGGCAAAGAGAAAAAGAAACGTCAGCAAGGGGTTAGGAGTGGAGGGGGTGGGGTGAGTGCCAAGGACGGTGTGTATGGGGCTACTGGACAGTGGAAAAACGAGGTGAGGAAACGTGGGTGCAAAACATAAGCAGGCCTAAGGTGTATGACAATTAATGTTAATGGTTTATGTAATAGTGGTAGGTATGTATGGTTGAGAGGACTGCTGCATCGTTACAAGGTAGATGTTGCTTTTATACAAGAGCATAACTTGAAAGCGGGAAAATTGCTGGAGGTGAATGGATATAGGACTTTTGTAATGCTAACGACACATTTAAAAGGCGGAGTAGGTGTTTTAATTCATGAGGCAAGTCCGTTTGTTTTGCAATGGTTTGACGGGGGGGGGAAGAATAATGAGAGTGGACGGGTGGTGGATGCGTGAACGCGTGTCTTTTGTTGGAATGTATGCTCCGGCGGAGAACAGTGTGAGGGTAAAATCGGCATTTGTAAGGGATGATCTGGTGTATTTCTTGAGAGCGCTACCCAGGGTTGCATTGATTGGGGGAGATTGGAATTGTATAATAGGGAGATTTTATGTGACGCCAGTGGGGGCGAGATATTTCTCAAACGTGTTGAGAGATTTGTGTAGAGATATTGGAGTATGAGATGCATTCTGGGGTGGAATAGGTGAAGTGCAACATAGGTATGTAAGGAGGGACTACGCAGCTAGACTGGATAGGATCTATATAACGCAAGGGGTTTAAGTAGAGTCTTTTAACACCATAGAAGCAATTTATTCAGATCACAGGGCAGTAGTGGTGGGGGTGGCATGGGATTCGTTAGTGAAACGGTTTGAAAGCTACTGGAAATTAAACACGCGACTCCTTGAGGATGAGGAAGTGGAGGGGGGGGGTTTGCTTCGTTGTGGAGGAAGTTAAGTGAGGAGGCAAAAAGGGTTGATAATGTGGTACGTTGGTGGGACAGTGTGGCCAAGGAGAGGATTCATAGGTTTTACGTGGGTGAGGGGAAGCGTATAAATCAACTGAAGTATGGATTAACAAATTATTTGGAAAGTAGATTAGGATACTATCATGAGCAAGGAGTGGTTGGAGGGGTATTCCAGACAGAGGCAATGGATGATCTGAAGTGAAGGTTGAGAGAGGTGCAGGAGCGAACTATAAAGTTCAAAAGGTTTTGGGAATAGGTTAAATGTGTGGGAAAGGGGTTTAAAAAGGGCAACTAGGGGGTTTCCGGGACGGCGATGGGTTTGGGGGTACTTAAGGGGTTTGTTGGGTTTAGAGGAAACTGGGGGGGAGGATGGTGGCAATTGATTGGAGGGGGCATGATCAGGTGGAAAGGAGGGTTTAAAAGACCTTTTCAAAAGGTTTGGGGGGGAAAATTGTGGGGGTTAAACGTTGTATAAGGGGCAAAAAAGAATTAGATCAATGGGGTTGGGGGGTGTGGTGAAATGGATAGGGCTTGAGACAGGGATGCCCCACTATCACAGTTTTTTTTGTGTGTGCAAAATCCATTTTTTAGGGTTTGGGAGAGACCAGAGGGGTGGGGGGAGGGGTCGGGAGGGCTTGATTGGCATCATGTGGAGGTTACGTGGATGAAAGCACCCCCCGGGGAAAGGGGAAAAAGGTTGAGAGGGTGGGAGGGGGGGTTTGATGTTTGGGGGGCGACAGGATGATGGAAACGTTGGAAACAAAGATCATGGGGGTGGGGTGGGGAGAAAAGGGGTTATTTTATGTGGAAGGCAGGAAGGGTGGGAAAATAGGGCATTTTGAGGGGCGAATCGGGAGGGTAGGGGGGGCCCCGGGGAGAATGGTGGGGCCGTGGGAAACCCCTTGGGGATGTTACGGGCCCTTTTCACTTGACATTATTGCAATGGGCGAGTTAAGTACGTAAGGGGGATGGTATGGGACAGTTTTTCCAGTGAGACTGATATTACTCATCCTAGAAGGTTTTTGGCTTTGGGGCCTTAGGGGTTGGGTGAAGAGGGGGGGTGGGATTTTAGTGAGGAAGGGGGGAGTTTGTTTGGGTGGGGGGGAAGGGTGAAAACATTTTTTTCAGGTGAGGGAAAAAAACTTGGGGGGAAAAGGGGGCCCCATGCAATTTTATACATTTGAGGGGAAAGATGGGGGTGGGGAATGGGGGGGTGGGGATTTTTTTGAGGGCCTTTTTTGGGGGGGGCCAGAGAAATTACAGGGGATTTTTTCGAATAGAGGGTAGAGGGGGTGGCCCCAGTTTAGGGCTGTTCCCGGGAAAAGCATGGGGGGCCAGTGAGGCGAACAAAACAGGGGCCCGGGTGGAGATCATGTTTAAATTTTTCAGGTTCCCCTGGATCATCCTAAAATAGACGGGGGTCGAGAGGGGTGGGTGGGCTATGGGAGTTGGAAAACCCCATGGGATACTTTTGGATTATTTGGGGGGGTGAGGGGAAAGGCTGGTGATCAGGAGGATAGGAGGAACTGGGGGGTCTGGAGAGCACAAGCCTTTATATAGGGGATGGGGAGAATGTAGCATGGGAGTCGCTTAAAAGGGTTTTTGTGACAAACGTAAAAGGGATGATAATAAAGGTAGGGAACGGGGTTCAGACCTTGACATGGAGGATAAGAACGTTACGAGGAAACGAGCAGCTATGTCAGATTCAGATGACGTACTGACGCCAGCACAGAGGACTGGGAAGAAAACTGAGAGGATGGGAGAGGGAAGGGATGGAGAGGGGGGTCATGTGGGACGCCATCGCAAGAAGGGAGGCGAATGGGAAGGTACTGTAAAGAAAACCCATAGAAATAACAATTCAAGTGATGAAAAACGAGAGGAGAAGAGGCAAGGGTGGAAAATATAACAGGCCTTAGGTGTATGACTGCTAATGTTAACGGTTTATGTACTAGACTAAAGAGAGATTGGTTGAACAATTTTCTTAGCAAACATAGTGTTGATGTTATGTTCCTTCAAGAACACAATTTCAAAGAGGGGGAAGTGTTGGAGGTTGCAGGTTATAAAGTACTGACCCTGCCAACTATCTGTTTGAAAGGTGGTGTAGGTCTTTTAATAAAAGAGACGAGCCCGTTTGTATTGCAGAGATGTGAGGGGGTGGGGGGAGGGTGTTGCAGAGATGTGAGGGGGGTGGGGGGAGGGTGTTGCAGAGATGTGAGGGGGGTGGGGGGAGGGTGTTGCAGAGATGTGAGGGGGGTGGGGGGAGGGTGTTGCAGAGATGTGAGGGGGGTGGGGGAGGGTGTTGCAGAGATGTGAGGGGGGTGGGGGGAGGGTGTTGCAGAGATGTGAGGGGGGTGGGGGGAGGGTGTTGCAGAGATGTGAGGGGGGTGGGGGGATGGTGTAGCAGAGATGTGAGGGGGGTGGGGGGAGGGTGTTGCAGAGATGTGAGGGGGGTGGGGGGAGGGTGTTGCAGAGATGTGAGGGGGGTGGGGGGAGGGTGTTGCAGAGATGTGAGGGGGGTGGGGGGATGGTGTAGCAGAGATGTGAGGGGGGTGGGGGGAGGGTGTTGCAGAGATGTGAGGGGGGTGGGGGGAGGGTGTTGCAGAGATGTGAGGGGGGTGGGGGGAGGGTGTTGCAGAGATGTGAGGGGGGTGGGGGGAGGGTGTTGCAGAGATGTGAGGGGGGTGGGGGGAGGGTGTTGCAGAGATGTGAGGGGGGTGGGGGGAGGGTGTTGCAGAGATGTGAGGGGGGTGGGGGGAGGGTGTTGCAGAGATGTGAGGGGGGTGGGGGGAGGGTGTTGCAGAGATGTGAGGGGGGTGGGGGGAGGGTGTTGCAGAGATGTGATGTGTTGTTGCAGAGATGTGAGGGGGGTGGGGGGAGGGTGTTGCAGAGATGTGAGGGGGGTGGGGGGAGGGTGTTGCAGAGATGTGAGGGGGGTGGGGGGAGGGTGTTGCAGAGATGTGAGGGGGGTGGGGGGAGGGTGTTGCAGAGATGTGAGGGGGGGGGGGAGGGTGTTGCAGAGATGTGAGGGGGGTGGCAGAGATGTGAGGGGGGTGGGGGGAGGGTGTTGCAGAGATGTGAGGGGGGTGGGGGGGAGGGGTGTTGCAGAGATGTGGGAGATGTGAGGGGGGTGGGGGGAGGGTGTTGCAGAGATGTGAGGGGGGTGGGGGGAGGGTGTTGCAGAGATGTGAGGGGGGTGGGGGGGGTGTTGCAGAGATGTGAGGGGGGTGGGGGGAGGGTGTTGCAGAGATGTGAGGGGGGGTTGTTGCAGAGATGTGAGGGGGTGGGGGGAGGGTGTTGCAGAGATGTGAGGGGGGGTTGGGGGGAGGGTGTTGCAGAGATGTGAGGGGGGTGGGGGAGGGTGTTGCAGAGATGTGAGGGGGGGAGGGGGAGGGTGTTGAGAGTGGATGGAACTTGGATGGGAAAGCGTGTATCTTTAGTAAGTGTGTACGCACCTGCGGAGAATAGCACGAAGGTACGAAAGGATTTTGTGTGTGAGGACCTTGTTTATTTTTTGCATGCACTTCCGGAAGTGGCAATAGTGGGGGTGACTGGAACTGTGTCATCAGGGCGGCTGACGTCGAACCCAAAGGGGCTGGGCATATGTCTGCACCTCTCAGAGATTTGTTGAGGGATGTTAAGTTAAGAGATGTGTTTGGGGGAGGGGTGTGGGAAACGGAACATACTTTTATCAGAAGGGGATATGCTGCAAGGTTGGACAGAGTGTATATTTCTCAAGGAGTAGTTGCAAAGTCTTTTAATACGGTCGAGACGGTCTTGTCAGATCATAGGGCAGTAGTAGTGGAGGTAGGATGGGAGGGGATGGCAGAAATTTATCGGCCTTATTGGAAATTAAATATTAGTGTGTTAAGTGATGAGGAAGGTTTAGAGGGTTTTTCTATGCTGTGGAAAGAGCTTTCAATGGAGGCTCAGGAGGTAGAAGACATTGTAACGTGATGGGACTCGGTAGCAAAAGAAAGGATAAAATCCTTTTATGTGAGGGAGGGTAATCGTATAAACACTCTATAATATGGACTAGTGAATTATTTAGAGGATCGATTAAGAGGTTGTTATGGGCAGGGAAAGGTTGGTGGTGTTTACCCCATGGACGAGATTGTAGACATAAAAGAGAGCTTACGAACGTTGCATAATGAGCAGTTTCAAGTGGTGCGGGTGCAAGTAGGATTAGAAGAAGTTTTGTGGGGAGACAAGCCATCCGCGTGTGTGTTGCGGCAGCAAAAGCAAAAGCAGGCGCTGATGGCAATCCCGAGCTTGGAGGTACATGAGACGATGGGAATCCATAGAGCAGGTCAAGTGATAAGAAACACGAAAGCTATGAGTGCATATGCGGACATGTGGTATAAAAAATACTGGACTAGTAGTGATGTGGATGAAGTGGAATTAAATAGGGTGTGCACATATGCCAAGTGCAATTTGGGTCATAGTGATAGGAAGGCTTTGGGTGGGGATATTACTGAGGAGGAAATTGAAATTGCTTTACACGGAATGAGAAAGGGCAAAGCCCCGGGTATTGATGGTTTACCAGTGGAATTTTATTTGCAGCACTGGGCGTTGATTGGGAAGTTCATGGTAAGATTATTAAATTGTATGAAGGAGAAGGGTAAGTTAGGGAATAAGCAGAATACAGGAATTCTGGTGCTGGTCCCGAAAGGCAAAGGGCAGCCAGACCTTGGGAAGTATAGGGCAATATCATTGCTCTGTGCAGACTAAGGTTTTTGCTAAAATTTTGGGTAATAGGGTGAAATGCGTGGTGGGGAGGGTTGTTTCACCATCGCAGTTTGGGTTGCTGGGCAGGTCGATGTTAGAAGGTCACGGGATTTTAAGAAGTTTTGTGGAGTCAAAGGGGGGGGAGGGGGCGGCTTTACTGGCCTTAGACTGGCGAGCCGCCTATGATAGAGTGGAAAGAGGTGCACTGCAGAGTATACTTAGGAGACAGGGTTATGGTGAAGAAATAGTTGGGTGGGTAAACACGCTGTATAAGGGAGCAAAGATGAGAGTACAAATAAATGGGTGTATGGGGACGGACTTTGAGATGGGTAGAGGTTTACGACTAGGGTGCCCTATGTCACAGATCTTATTTGCGTGTTTTCAGGATCCCTTTTACAAGATGCAATCATAAAAATGCTAGATCTGCTGTACACAGCATTGGAAAATAAGGAATATCCACTAGGAATTTTTATTGACCTAAGAAAAGCTTTTGACACAGTAGACCACGACATCCTACTCCACAAACTTGATCATTACGGTATAAGAGGCCATGCACTTGCTTATTTCAAATCTTACATTACTAATAGGTATCAGTATGTCACCATTAAAGACACAGCATCAGCAACACGGCCAATTGATACTGGAGTTCCGCAGGGAAGTGTCCTTGGTCCCCTGCTCTTCCTCATATACATCAATGACCTTCCAAACGTATCCCAACACCTGAAACCCATTCTCTTTGCTGACGACACGACTTATGTCATCTCTCACCCTAATCTTGCCACCCTCAACACCATTGTGAATGAGGAGCTGATCAAAATATCGACTTGGATGACAGCCAATAAACGTACGCTTAACACTGACAAAACCTACTATATTATGTTTGGTAGCAGAGCAGGAGATGCACAAATTAACATTAAGATTGACAACACGCTAATTACCAGAAATAATGGGGGTAAATTCCTAGGCTTATACCTTGACAACAACCTGAATTTCAGCACCCATATCCAGCATATAACCAAAAAAGTATCCAAAACGGTTGGGATCCTCTCCAAGATACGATACTACGTGCCGCAAAATGCCCTTCTCACACTATACCACTCACTCATTTATCCATACCTCACCTATGCTATTTGTGCTTGGGGATCAACTGCAGCAACACACCTAAAGCCAATAATAACCCAACAAAAAGCTGCAGTAAGAATAATCACTAAATCCCATCCCTGGCAACAACCCCCCCCCCACTCTTCATAGACCTAAACTTACTCCCTGTTCAGTACATCCACACTTACTACTGTGCAGTCTACATCTACAGGGCCTTAAACTCTAATATCAACCTTGACCTAAAACGCTTTCTTGATAGTTGTGACAGAACCCACAGGCATAACACCAGACACAAACATCTCTACGACATTCCCCGTGTCCGACTAAACCTTTACAAAAATTCAATGTATGTCAAAGGCCCTAAAATCTGGAATACCCTACCTGAGAACTCTAGAACTGCAGACACATTCATCACCTTCAAAACTACCATTAGAAAACATCTTATCTCCCTGATACACCCCGTCAACTAACTACACGAATACCACCTGGTGGTTCACACTTACACTCACTCACTCATTTGACCATAAACAGAAATATTAATCTCAATCTTAAAATAATGAATCCTGTGATACTCCAATACTGAAACTATGTACTGTGCCAAAACAAAAGCATTCACATTGCTAAACTCACAAACTAGTATTTAGTCACTTAGCCATAATACCAACTTACCTCATAATTTGTAATATTTTACAATTAAGAATAAAACTAAGTCTGCCCGAAATGCCTAGCCATGCTAAGCGTTCTAGTGGTACACTCTGTAATCACTATTTTACAACATGTAAACCACACAATAACCAAATTTCTGTAAAATCAACATTGTAATCCTTATAGAGAATAAACTTTGAATTGAATTGAATGGTTGAGAGCACAGTCAATTCCCGGGGTGAGGGCGGTAGGAGAAGGGAGATGTTGGCCGGCATTAATAGGTTATGTGGATGATACGACAGTTTTGGTGTGTGAACGGATGTCTCTGAAAGTGTTGGAAGATGTTGTGTGTATAAGCTGCTTCTCATATGCTCATATGCCGTATTCTACTCAAGATTGATGGACTGAACACATCGACTCAAGGTTGAGGGACTGATTACCTCATTCTCCTCCTGTTCAAGTTTCTCCTACGTATGGACTGATGAAGCCACTGTGTGGCGAAACGTTTCCTCAATAAAGATACCCAAGAGTTGCACATGTGTCTAATTTATCAACATATCGGTTCTCTGAACCATTCATCTACATACCTAACTGTTGCATGCGTGTCTTTCCTAACAACAGTTCTTACATGGTTGGGGTCAAATGGGATTACTAGATATTTCACTGAATTTACTGTAATGGGGATCCTAGTACACTATAGTGTAAGTTAGTGTAATATAAATTACGTAGGATAATCTAAAGTTAGTGACTTTTTCCATTGTCTGACTTGACTGGGTTGTGTCCATGCCATTATGTGCTCAAGAGAGCAAAGGAACTTAGTAGCCAGAGGCTAATTAAAACTTACTTAATCCAGGGAGAGTGAAGGCAAATACGTTAGTTACACTAACCAAGTATAAAAAACGAATATCTTAGGTTTGGAAGAAAACGTTGGACTGCTTACATGGAAAACTATTATATTTAAAATACAGTAGAAAGCCACTAAAATTTTCTTATTAAAGTCTGGCTCGAGATGTTTGATGTATTAAACTTTTGAAAATAATTCTGTTAAATGCTTCAGCAGTAAATCATTAAACTCGCCAATCTGTAACATTTAAATGTGACTTTACTGTCAAGTCTTACTCTTTCTCGGGATGAGACTACCTCCACAAGGCAGTATCCTTACTTTTTCATTGTTAATCAAGTTTATTCAGGTATACATAAATACCTTTACACAGATTATCATACATAGCAGTATATGTATATTTAACCTGAGATAACCCAAAAATGTCAGTGACTTATTTCCATAGAGGTCGTTTTAGTAGCAGCAACAACAGCAGCAGCAGCAGCAGCAGAAGCAGCAGCAGCAGCAGAAGCAGAAGCAGCAGCAGCAGCAGAAGCAGCAGAAGCAATGTTGGTAGATTACCGACAATATATAAAGTAAAAAGGACACAAGTGCAACTAATGTGATATTTTATTGTGGCAACGTTTCGCTCTCCAGGAGCTTTATCAAGCCGTTACAAACGGTACCCTCTGTGTCTATGTACTGTTTGTAACGGCTTGATAAAGCTCCTGGAGAGCGAAACGTTGCCACAATAAAATATCACATTAGTTGCACTTGTGTCCTTTTACATTACAAACAGCAGCAGCAACAGCAGTAACAGCAGCAGTAACAAGTTTATTCAGATATACACAAATACAGTTACACAGATTATCATACATAGCAGTATATGTATAAAGAACCTGGGATAACCAAAAAGTCAGTGACTTATTTCCACTGGCATCTTTTCCACTGCCTCCACAAGGTAGTATCCCTACGTCTTCATTGTTTCCCAGTGCATATAATTTATTATACGTTAATGAGACAATTAAAAAAAAAACTATCTTTAAAAGGACTATAGTGGAAATAAATGACTTCCGGTTATCCTAGGTTCAAATTCTAATGTTTATTTATGTGTAAAGTTCACAATATGGAGTTTACATATTACAAGATATTAGTAATAATGTGATCCCTACACATGCTGTATAATATTTATGTAACTGAATACTATAGGTAATAGATTAAAGGACTATTAAAGGTAATTAAAGGACCCTGATGGAAATAAGTCACTCTGACTTTTTTGTGTTATCCCAGGTTCTGGTTTAGAAAGACACGTAAGCAAACACTAACATATTTATTAGAAAACGTTTCGGTCCTGGGACCATGATCACTTCTAGAAGTGATCAAGGTCCCATGACCGAAATGTTTTCTAATAAATATGTTATAGTGTTTGCTTACGTGTCTTTCTAAACCAACTTGTCGGTATTTATTACCAAGGTTTATACCATCCCAGGTTCTCTACACATATGCTGCTATGTATGATAATTCTATGTAACTGTATTTGTGTATACCTGAATAAACTTACTTACTTAAGTTTAAAACTGCAGCTATAAACAATAAGTTGTGTTGTTATTTAGGCACAGATATCCATAAGTAGTTATTCATATTGTCATGTACAAGTTAGTCACTAGCATTCCCCCCCCTCCCCCCCACCAAAAAAAAAAAAAATACACGGGCCATTTCAGGTTTGCATGGAGCTTTTCATACGTTGTGGGTTACCATGGCAACAACACTATACAAGTCACCTGTACGAGCGTGTGGTAGTGTTTGTAATACGTAAATGGCTAGAAATGCGTATCATTCGTGTGTTCGTGTGGGTAACTGGTATGAAAATAGACTGATGGAGGAGGTAAGATCTGTACCACAAGTTAGGTTGGTTCAGAAGAGTCACTACATGAGGATCATTAAGTCTGCAGGTCATTTGCACACTAGTAGCTAAGACTGCTGTAATCATTACTAAAGGATTCAAAGTAAACTCTTAATGTACACTAAAATGGATGCTAGGTGTATACACAACTGTTGCAAGGATTTTAGTATTTGTGAAGGTTTAACAAATTTATCAGGTAAAGTATTTAGGGTCAATTTCTCCTTATGGAGGCGATAGAAAACTCAGTAACACAGGATATTTAAATGCTTGAACGTGAAGATCATACCTGAAACAAAGAATGAGAACCCGTGACAAAGTTATTATGTACATAATTGATATAACTGCCGTGCCGATGTTCCGGACCCGTAACTGAGTAGTAGTTTGGAACGCCAAATCGTTAATATGGAGGGGGATGGGGGGGGGAGAAGTCACAGGTGGGCGTGACTCCAGACACTAAAAACACTGAAGAATTGAGACACTTATGCAACACATGGGAATCTTTATTGAAGAAACGTTTCGCCATACAGTGGCTTCATCAGTCCAATACAAAGTAGAAGTGGGTAAGGAGAGTAGAAGTTTGAGGTAATCAAACTTCTCAAACTTCTACTCTCCTTACCCATTTCTGCTTTGTATTGGACTGATGAAGCCACTGTGGCGAAACGTTTCTTCAATATAGATTCCCATGTGTTGCATAAGTGTCTCAATTCTTCAACTTGTCGGTTTTCAAAACCATTCAACACACTAAAAACACTGCCTGCTACTTGAGTAGCAATCTCGAAGAATCTAGGTTCTGCGATCCACAGAAAATAATCCTTCCGAAGCAGTAGTTGTCAGTGGAACGCCTTACTAATGGAAAAATAAAGAAACGACTAGGAAAAATAGGAATAATGACTTGAGGATTTTACTTAAAATTTAAATATAATAAAAAAAAATGGCCTTTGGTTCTTGTAGTTGGGCAGGAGTAGGTAAGGCCCTGGACAGATCTTCTGATATTTAAGATGATGTAGGTTATCCTGGGCGGATAGTGATAGTCCGATGTTTCGTAATCTCGACCACTAGGTTGGAGCACCACAAGTAGAACAGGTAAGGACCAGTAGTAGTCAAATAATGTTAAGTCCACTTAACAAGTGTCTTGCTACTTTATCTGGCGTCTACGCTGGATGACCACGCCAGGAACACAGCTGGTAATAAGAAAAAATAAACTGGTTACCAATGGTCATGATAATATAACATTTAAGAATGGAAAAGAGTGACAAATGCCAAAATCATTACTGGTAACCACCAAATAAAAGAAAGGAATAAACAGTAATACTTGTGGAAAATACTGTATATTTTCCGGAAATACGGTAATTTATAGGTAAATAGATGCCCTATATTGTATTTTTAAAAGAAGTATGTTATCGAAAATGGGAAACTGGACCTGCGCCTGCGCAGACAGGAGACTCGCCATCTTGGTTTTGAATTTTGGATTACAAACGTTGGTGTAATTGGAAGAATTTTTCGTGCTCTAGGAGGTTAAAATTGTTTGACACCTCTCAAATAGGAGGCGAAATTGGTCGATGTGCATTCCTGCATAACTTGAGATATCAGACAACTGGACAAGACAGTTCCAGGAACCTCAGATAAGCTCTCTAGATTTGTGTATAATTCTGGCCAGCATTATTTTCATAGATTTAGAGTGAGGTTTTCTGAGTATGATGCACATTAATCTCCAGTCAAATTGGTGAGTGATATTAAGATATATTTTCCTTCTGTTATGTAATTGTGTATATATATAACCATTTATTATTTTAAATACAGTCCAAAAATTTATAGTTTTATTTTCCCTGTTAATATTTCATTGTAATTAATGGGTCCAGAGCAATTGTGGTTTGATGGAAATAAGGGGGACTTTTTTTACCTGGTGCCCCCAAAATTTCCCTACATGTCTAACTGATAAATAAAATTTTTTTTCATTTACTTTTATTAAAATGATACATTCAGATAAATGAAATTTTTCCCCAAATTTTTCCGTCACCCACCTGTTGGGAAAGAGGGGGGAAAAGGACTCTCCAAACTTAAACCCCACACCCATTAAAAAATATACGGGAGAGAATTAAAACCAGACACCAAAACATTTTCCCCCCCCCCGGGGGGAGGGGGGGAAACAGCAAATGGTTCCTTTCCTAAAAAACCTAACCCCACCCCCCCCCTTTCCCCCAGGGGACCCTTTTAACCCCTTTAAAAACCCAAAACTGCCAAAACAGCCCCGTTTTTTAAACATTTGAAAGTATGAAAAAATGCCCTTTCTTTTTTTTTTTAAATTTGAAATGGGAAAAATTGACTAATTTTTTTTTTTTTTGGAAATAAAAAAATTAGATCTATTTTTTGGGCATTTTTTTAAAAAATCAAATGAAGGGTATAAAAAAAGAACAGATTAATCAAAGAACCCTACGGGAAACATCAACCAGGCGTCTAAATACATGAAAAACGTTTAAAATTTTAAATGAAATTTAAATGAAGTTAAACAGGCTAAATCCTATGCACAAATAAATTAAACTAACATTAACAAAAAATTTGTACAAATAAATGATGAAAAAGTAAAAAATGAAATACCAAAAAATAATACAATGTGTTTAATTTTTCAAACATATAAAACACAATAAATTTTAAACGGAATGCCCAAACTATTACAAAAATTTTCCCCCCAAAAATGAAAATTCATCACCAACATGGTAATTTTAACACCCCAACACATAAAAAAAACAATGGAATTAGGATTGGTGAAAAAACACCAAAGACACAGACAAATGAATAAAATATTAACAAGGAAAAATTTTAATCATACATTAAAGTGGATTAATCACACACCCAACATTCAGTTATTTTTTTGGGCACCACGGAGGGGCGTGTCTGTACCCTTGCTGTTTTCGGGCGTACCTAACCCAGGCCCTGAGTGGGGGGGCGAAATACCATCGTTTGAACTGTGGGGCAATTTTCCCCCATTTCCCAGGGGGTGTTACCCAATCATCAGGGGCGTGGATCGGGGACAATAAGTTTTGGTGTTGCCCTGAAGGGAAACATAAGATTTTTGAAAACTGAATTTCTAAAAGGCACATTGGTATAATTTCGATCACGTCTTGATGTCTCCAGCTGTGAAGGTGCGTTTAAGGGTTTCCCCCTTTTTCCCGTGAGTCAAGCCCCGTACCCACGGGGGAGATGATGACATCGATGTTTTTTTGAGGCGATGGAACTGAATCGGCACACAAGGCAAGTGGGAAAGGGCTTTATGGGCCATCTAGAGGACATTTACCTAAAAATGCCCTTAAATGCCATCCCCCCGTCGGCGGGAACTTTGAATGCAGGTTTTTATACGCGGACAGAGACGTACGTGCAGGTTTGCAGGGGGATATCTTTTGGCGGTGTGTGATCATTTGGCGGTGGAGAGCGGCGGGGCCGGGCCAAAGGGGCAGCCCTGTTATAATTTAGACGTTGAAGGCCAAGCATGAGTGGGCGTTGGGAGGGGGGGTGGAGGCCCACGAGAAGCCTGGTGGGTGTTGGGGAAAACCCCCCCCAAAGAGATTTTTTAAAAGGGCCATACAAAGTGTGTGTGAAGAGGGGGAAGGCGTTTGGGGGAAGAGCTTTTAGGTGTTGGGGACTTTGTCCCCGCCGTAGGGGGGGGGGATGAACCTGGTAAACTTTTGGTTGACAGGGAGGAATGTGACATCAAATACATAGAGAAGAGGGGGAAAGGGTGTGGAAAGGCCCCTTTTTTTTGAGGGGGGCACGTGGATTTTGAGGTCCATGTGGGGCCCTCCTTGATGATAACATAAAGACATGGTTCTCAGAGGGAACGGGCATCCCCTTTGATGATGTCCTGCGGGCAAAACCTGGGGGGGGAAAATTGCCGGGGCCCAAGAAAGGGGGCACGGAAGAAAGGGGGAGGGGGGAAGGGGGAGGGAAATTTTAGAAACCCGGCAGGGGCCGGGGAAGAAGGGAAAAAAAGAGGCGGGGTGGAAATTTTAAAGGGGCCCCCCGGGTTTGGGACTGGGGAATGGAATGGACTGTCCCAGGGGAAAAGGGAATGGTTGGGAATCTTCTGCCCCAAAATAAGTAGATGTAGGTTTCTTCAGGAAAAAAAGGGGGGAAAGTGCTGGGGGGGGTTTTCGGGTGGGACTTGCCATCTGGTCTGAAAGGTGGTGTGGGTATCATGATCAGGAGGCCCTTTTGGCAAAGGGGGGGGAAAGTTCAGGGATGGGTGGGGGAGGGGGCAGAGGGTATCTTTTGTTAGTGTCCCAAAGCGAAAATGATGTGAGAGAAAAAAGGTTTTAGGGAAAACAGTTTTTTTTTTACGGGGTTTTACCTGCATTATGGGGGACTGGAACGCGTTTTGGGAGGGTGAGGGGAACCAAAAGGGGGGCACTGTGGGGCTTGAGACTTTGAGGGAAAAGTTGGGGATGTGGTTGGGAGGGGGGATGTGGGATGACAACTTGTGAAGGGTTATGGGGGTATAGGCTGTATTTTCTCAAGGGTTTGGACTTTTTTCCCGTACAATAGAAGAGCTTTTTGGGGATCATCGGTTAGTGGAGGGGGGGTGGGAGTCCGGGTATATCTAGGGATTTAATTTAAATACAAGTTTTTGGGGGAGGGGAGGAAGGGGGATTTGAATGCTGTGGGGGGTTAAAAGAGGTAATGGGGAGAGGAAAGGTGATGGGGGGGAGGGTTTGGGCAAAGCGGATTCAAATTACATAAGAAAAGAAACACGTTTTTTAAAGAAAGGGGCTTTCCTTTTGGAGAAGGTTAGGGTTGTTATGCAGTGGAGCAGTGGCGGATTTATCCAATGATAGGGAAAAGGGGAAGTAGGGGACGGGATGAGGTTAAAAAGGGTTTGGGGGGGGGAAGAGGTCTTAGGGGGCGGGCTCATCGTAAAATTGAAAAAACAAAGACAGCAGGAATATTCCATTGGGGGTTCAGAATGATAGGGGGGCAGGGGGCGGGTCAAAAAAGTATGGAAGGAATGGGGGTTTCAAATAAGGGTATGAAAAAAATAAAAGAGGGTGGGATGGGGTTTTAGCGGTGAGGGAGGGGGATTAGGTGTAACAGTAAGGAAGCACTGGGGGGAAATAACTGAGGAATTTTGGGGGGCATGGAATGGGGGAAACCCGGGGAAATTGATGGACTTCAGAATTTTATCAGGATTGGGAACTAATGGGATTTTTGTTTAAACATGAAGGAGGATGAGTTGGGAAGAGAAGCAGGAAAGTGTTTGTCTTGCCCCGAGAAGGGGGCATCGCTGGGTTTGGGTCTCAGTTAGGGATTGTTGTTTGCCGGTTTGGGGAATCTTTGGGGGTGGGGGGGTAGTATGAAACTCAGTTTTTTTTTCGGGGACTGGGGGGGGGGGCAGGGTTCGGGGTTTTCTGGGAAAAAGGGGGAGGGGGTTTGGGGCATATTGAGGAGCATCATGATGGATCAGCACGAACCCATCCTCAGGGGGGGTTTTGGGAAAAAAAGGTGGTTGGGGGGGGGTTTCGAGGAGTGAAGGGAGGGGTTAATGGTAGTTTGGGGTGAAGATTGTGGGGGGTGGGATTTTGAGGTTCCGGGTCACATACTTTTAAAAGGGACCCTTTTTTATAGATTGGGGAGCAGATGGTGTAAGGGGGACCGGGGAGGTTGGAGGGGCCCGGGAATAGGGAGTGGATGATACTCTGTTCTGATTAGGGAGGATGTCAGGAACATTAGAGGGGGTATACAAATGTTAAAAGGGGGAACTGGCGGGGTAATCGAAAATCCATGGTAATGGAGGGGTTGGGCGGGAAGGGGGGAGTGCAGTCGGGGAAAACAAAATTTTTAAAAAATTTTTTGGGGTTTATCTAGGGGGAGATCTAACTGGGGCAGGGAAAAACTGATTGGGGATGGAACGGATTCGGGAATTTGGGTGCTGCCTATCTTTGCCCCTTGGAAAGGGGCCATTTTTATTAACATCTTTTATAGAAAAGATGATGCATGCATTCTGGGCCAAAAACAAATCTAGGGGGGGTTTTAAATTTTTGTGGATGGGGCCCGGATTGGTTAAAAAGGGCGGGAATGTTACCTGGTGGGGGCGGGGACTGGACTTGGGGAGGTCAAATGTGCCCTTTTAGGTGATGAGGGAAGGGGGGTGGGGTTTCCTCCAAAAAATTAAGGATGAAAGAGTTGAGGCAAGGTGGAAACTGTTTTAGGGCCTGGGGGGATCGAACCGGAAAGGGCAAATAGGTATTTTTGTGGTTTTTAAGGGGAGGTAACCCTTGAGGGGGAATTTTTCCATTTTTGGGGGAAGAAGAATGGGTAAGGAGAGGTTGCAGCCTGTTTGGGATGAAGTTATCATTTTCTGAGTTTCACGGAGGGATTCCCGGGATAGAGGGGGTTTGGGGGTGCTGATATGTGGGGGGAAGAGTTTTTTTAGGGATATTTTTGGAGGGACTGAGGAGGCAAGGGGGTGGTTAAATAGGTGATTTTTAAAAAGGAGGCGGGAATTTTATTTAGAGCATAAGTCCCCGGGGGGGAAGGAAAAGTGCCCAGAGCTGTGGGTATATTATGGTGATTATATATATATATATAGGGGGGGATTGGGGAAACAGGTTAGTGGGGGTGAAGGGGGAGGTTTTTGGGGGAAGTTCTATAAAACAGTATGAAATAAGGAATTTTGGGAGGTGGAGGGGATTTTTCAGAGGGAAAGGAACTTTTTTACAGGTTTTATTAGATTTGTAAACGGGGAGGGAGGACAACGGAGAATGTTGCTGGGTGGGGAAGTCAGGGGGCAGGTCGCCCCCCTGGTTATGGAGCAAAAAAATGTGGGTTTTAATGAGGTGATGAGTGATAAGGGGACCACGGGGCAAGCCCCCGGGAGCACCCAGTTTTTTGTGTGTCATTATTATCTTATATTTTCATGCCCCTTTTCAGTGTAGTGAATGAGATAAGGTAAAAAGGGGGGAGGCTTTCTATCATTGTGCAGAAAAAGAGAGGGGTATATTAATTGAAGGTGAAAGTTGTTGTCCGTGTGTTGATAAGTGTAGATAAAATTTTTGTAAAGAGATGAGACTACATACAGTTGACTTGGATTTTAAAAGGGAATTATCTGCCTGATATTTAAAGGCAGTTTTAAAACTGTGTTCATTCAAATTAGATTTATTATTTTTTTTCATGTACATTAACCCTAATCATAAGTGGTTGTTTTGGGTGCAGTTGTCCAAGTTGTTTTTTTTATCTGGGGGGGGGAGGGTTTTTTTTTGGTGTAGGCACATGACGGGGGTTTATACTTTACCTTTTGTATTCTTGATGTTTTATAATAAAAAATTTTTTTTTCTATGGAATGAATATTTGCAAGAAAATTTTGACATGTTGCCAGGGGAGTTAATTCATTGTTCAACCTTCAAAAAATTAATCTTTGAAGGTATTTTTCCCGGCTGAGGTGTCTTGTTTTTGGAAGACATCTATTCCATTTTTATTTTATTAATTTTTGGTCTATGGTTTATTTCCCCATGATATGAAATTTACAGACCCTTTCATGTCAAGAGATAAATCAGGTTGGGTTTTGGGTTATATTTTGTGGCAGGGGGAAATTGTGTTAAAAGTTTAAGCCTTAGAGGTATAATTTGGTAAGGGGGTTTATATGGTGTGTGTTGGGGTGTCAAACATTTTTGACTGGTGTGATTTTTGAAAGGGGTTAATTTGGGGAAATTTTTGTTTTAACCTAATTTGTATTTTTAAAATTTCACCTTCCACCTTGTATTGTAATTTTAAATAAAAAAAAAATAAAACTTGAAATACAATAAACTAAGTGAAATTATTGTATTTGAAAAAGTAAACCAAAGACACAGTAAATGAATAAAAATATTAACATAAAAAAACATCCTCCCACAAACAATTGATTAACTCACACAAGAATTAATGGATTTTATTTAACACCCTATTACAGTTTTCACCTCACCGCAAAATCGACCCCTTATCATAAAAGATTCCCGATAGTGACTTAAAAAATTTTTCTTTCCCCCCCCACACACATCAAAGAAACATCCTGAATTGCATTCACGAATATATTTAATATGTCTTACAATCATTGGGGTACAGGAACACCAAATCGAAACGATTGTGCATTGAATTTTAAAACCCGGGTAAAACTTTAGTGCTTAAAAGTCCCGGGAAAATTGTTTTAAAGAAGTTCAACCAACTTTTAAACACACAGCCATCGGGGGAACAGGACGATTCCCCTCATATGAAGGTTCTACAATCTTTGGGTTTAATTTGGAAGGGAAATTTTTTCCCCCGACATCCCACCCCACATTTTCATTTACCATCCACCTTTCCCCCCCCACCTAATTTTCAAATTATAAAACCTCTAACGTAAGTTCTCTATATCCCCCTGAGAAAGCCCCCCACCTTCTCCCTAAAATTTTTTACCCAACTTTTTAAAAAACCCACCCGCCTCTTCACCCCCCTGACCCTTTCTCACCCCATGTTTGCAAAAAACCACCAAAATTTACCCCGCCTTAAATACTCTCATCCATACCCCACGCGTATGCGAGAACAGAAAAACCTTTTTTCCGAGCACCCTGTAACCCAACCCCCGGCCCTCCCCTCAAAAAACACTTAAACCAGAATCCTCTCCAATTCAGATTTTCCCCCAACCAACCCCCCATCCAAACCAACCCCCGGAAAATCATAAAAACATACCCACCCAGGGGGGAACCCGAACCCTTTCCATATCTTGTCCATGGGGAAATTCTCCACCGTGCCCCTTCCTCCCCACCCAACATCCTCACACCACTTATTTTTGCCCCTTTCCCCCCCTTCCTAAAAACCATTGCCCCCAAAATAGTTTCACCAAACCCCCTAGAAACAATGTTGAACATGGGATCTGACCAACCCACCCCCCCACCCCCTCATCACCTCCCCCTAAGAAGTCATTTACCTCCTTTTAAATTTTTAAACCCCCCCTATACAGGTAATTTCCACATCCCCTTAAAAAATCCCCAACCCACAGAATTTAAAAAACCCGAATTTCAAGCACCGTTGGGGGGAAAACGGCTACGCCCAAAACCCTTTCTAAAAAAGAATAAAAATGGCCCGCCTGGGTCAAAAGATAAAAGAATGCTCCCCCCAAACGACCCAGAAACCTGTCTATCAACCCAACGGTTTCCCGGAAAACCGATCACCAGAAAAAACAAAATTTTAAAAAGCCACCCCTTTGTCACAACCCCAGTACCCCACCCTCCCCCCCACAAAAACCCAACCCAACCTGGACTTCAATTTTCCTCAAACCCCTGCACCCGAAACGGGGAACCCCCCCATCTTAGGCACTTCATCCCCCCCCAACCAAAATAGATCACTCAGACCCCTTTTAACTGGGCCAAAACCCCCCCCACCCACCCCCTTTTCCCCCCGCCATTTGTCCCCCATTCCCATAAAAGGGGGCCAACCGAAAAAAAAGTTGTGCATGCCCCCCGTCAAGTCCCCACCCATTTCAATTTTCCTTCCCAACTTTCCCAAAATTCCCTGCCATTGCCCCCCCGATATAATGCATCACCACCCCTATTTCTTCCCAAAATGTTTCCAAAAGGGTTTTCAATTTTTTCCCCCTTATCATATGCTCCTGCCATCGGGACCCCAAGCCCCCTTTTCCCCTTTTTCTTCCCGAAACCGCATCCCCCTGTCCTCCCCCTGACCGAACCCCCAACGGTTTTGTAAACCCCCCCTACACAATTTAAAATATTTCCAAAAAACTTGCAAACAACATAATTCGATAACAACGTATTCCGTCCCTAAGATATGTTTTCCCCCCTTCCGGAAAGACTTAAAAAGCTGTTGCCCCTTTTTCCCCCAAGGCCCCCCCTCCTTCATCAAATTTAATAACATTCAAAAAAAACCCGTATTTTCCCCAAAGCTGTTGTAAAAATCCCCGGGAGTCCCGATTCGTGCTTTGTTTTCGATTTCCAAAGTTCCCTTTTCCTCCTCGGTTTTTTCCCCCCAGAGCTTCCCATCACTGTTTCCCAACCGACATGTCACACTTCCCCCACCCGTTTTAAATCCCAATCCCACTCCCCCTCTTTGCCTGTCATACCCTTATCCAAACAACCACCCTCTGTGTTTGTATAACCTGACCCACCCAAACCACCCACCGACTCATGAACCCCCAACCATGGGAAAAGCTTTCCCCTGAGTTTTTTTTTGCCATAACACACGACGACGGGATCTCCCCATAACACCTCCTCCCCCCCCAATTCTCCCCCCCGAATTCGTGGTTTTGGCCCTCTTTAAGAAAATCATCCATAACCCCACCCTTTAACCCCTTAACCTTTCCAAAAGTTAATAACCCCTATTTTAAAAATTTATCCGTTTCCCCTTGCAATAATTGAAACTCCAAACCCCTCCCACCCGTCACCACATCCTCTACCCCTTCCCCCCATTTAACCCCCCCCCACAGTGCTGTAAACCCCCCCAACCCCCCCTCATCTAACACCTTATTTAAAGATCCCCAGAGATAAGTGACTCCCCTAACCCCCTGCCACTACCCCATGATCGGAAAAGTACTCAATTTTCGGAAAACCCCACAAACCCCAGATATATTTACAACCATTAGTGCAAACCTCCTCCCCCAAAAAATGTACTCACTCCCCCCCCCCCCACCACATCCCCAATAACATCCCCCAAGATTTTGAAGGTTCCCAAAATGTGCCCCTCATGATTCCACATCAGCTCTCCAATTACAAAATTCAGTCCCCACCAACGATCCCCAGGAAAAACATGTAAAGGGGAAAACGATCATCAACCAAAAACCCCTTTACTTTCATATCGTTTTTTGCGGGGAAAACTTAAAAGGGACCCTTTCCCCCTCCACCACCCCATCCACAAAGCAAAACCCCTCCCCCCCCCTCACCTTATCAACACAAACGGGCCCCTCCTTTATCAATAAACCCCCCACCTTTCAAACGTGCAGAAGGCAAAAACCTTAAACTCCACCCCAGCACTCCTTCCTCCCGTTTTGCTCTGTAGAAAATTACTTCCCCTCATATTTGAAAAGCATTAAAAAAATTCCCCCTTTACTTTATTAAAAGTCCATTTTTAACTCAGTCGCACCTAAGGGGCCCTTTCCCAAAATTTTCCAACCCCTTCCCCCTCTCAACCTTTTCCCCCGGCCTCCTGGGGGTCAAATACGATTTCGCACCATCCACCCCCTCCCCCCTTTATGCTCTTATCCCGGGTATTTTGAGAACATTCATCCTTCCTCCCAGATCCTCTGCGCGGTGTAGGGCGTCGGGGGTCTGACGCCCCTTCTTCCTGGGAAACCCCCCACTGCCATGCCGCTTAAGATTCCCCGTGAACTTTTAACCTTTTCAGTTTCCGACATGGGACTCCCTCTGTGCCCGCTGATTCCCCCTTTCTTCCCCTTTTTGTCCCATTTCCCCCCTGCAACTGGGGCGGCCCGGGAAAAGGCGCGCCTCCCCAGATGGGGGGTAAAGCAAAACCCCCGTTCAGCTCTTTTTCCCCCAGTGCCAGCACCTCCTGCTGGGCAGCACCCTCCCCCGTCACCGGGGAAAAAGGGGATTTTGGCTCAACACAAAATGGGCCCCCTTTATTCCAAAATAACCCCCCAACAAATCCCCACAGATGGACCTCCCTGTTTGCCTTGGGGTTCAGATGGGATCCACCTAAATGGCTCCCCGAGTCTGCCCATCCCCCCCTCTTGCACACCGCCGCCATGTGATCGTACTCCCCACAGGGGTCGCGCCCAGGGGAAAAACAAATTTTCCAAATCGTCATCCCGGGAGGATCGGGTGCCCCAAATCATTTTTAGGGGTCCTCCCGACGCCCCTGGCACCTGCCCCCCCACTTGCCTTGGTGCCCCGGGAAAACCCAAACACGTTCCGTCCTCCCCGTCAACCTCGAAGGGGGTACCTCACCCCCTGTATGTGGCGAGAACGCCCCCGAGACGCACTCCAGCTGGGTTATCGATCCCTGCCAATTTCTTCACAAATGCCAAAATCGAATTTTAAAAACAAAAATCCCCGGGCCCCCTTCAGGGGACCATACCTCGTCATCTTGTATTCTGCCGCCCCTTAGATCGCGGAGAAACCTGCACTGGGAGGGGGAAAACGCCCCCAAGCAGCCCCCACCCCACAGTATTCCTTGCCCCGGGAAAACCAGGGCCCTGTTGTTATTTTGGGGCACTCGCATTTCGATCTGTTTTGGGCCCCTTTTAAACCCGCATGGTGATTCCGATTATGGTAGGATTTTTTCGGGTTTTTATTTTTCAAAAGGAATGTTTTAAAAAGGTTTCCCGCCAGTGAGAAAAGGGGGGATTAGTTTTTTGATTTTTTTAAGGGATGATTTTTTAGATTGTTGAGGAGCAGAAGTTTAAAATTGGAAATACTTTGCCAAACATTTATCCTGGATTGGGGGGAGATTTAAAATTTTTGAAATGAACGAAATCGTAATGCCGAAATAAACATGGGGAAAGAACCCCAAAAATGGGGTCGTTCCCCGTCAACCGTCGGTCTGGGGTTTTAATTTGACCGGGCTAACCCCAATAAGGGGTTTTATTGTAGAGTTTTGGGGGAGAGTTTTACTTTATTTGGCTTGTGTTTTCGGGAGAAGCGCCTGTGTTAATTTGGAAGGAAAAAATATTGCCTTTGAGGCGTTGAGTTTGGGCATATGTGGGGGTTTCTGAACCACAGCGGCGGGGCATGTTATTCGAATATTTAAACCCTGGGGTGTTTGGGGATGGGGAGGGATTGGAAAGACGTCATATCCCCAGAGAAAAATTTTTATGGTAGAGTTTAGGAAGAATTTTTGACGGTTTTAATAATAGTGTAGGGGATTGTTAATTTAGACTTGGTTGGGGTTTGCCTGGGGGGTTGGGGGTCCAGACCCCCAGGTAGGGGGTTTCCGGTATAGGAGTATCAGGGGGGGGAGGGGGGCAGATACCCATTATGCCTAGGATGAGCCTTGGGGTTTTTAAATTTTAGGAGGGTGGTGTTTGTACAGGTGGGTGTGGGGGGTTAAGGATTTATGGAACCAAAAGGGGAGAAATAGGGTATATGAATATGTGTTTGGTGTTGACAGAAGGAATATTTTCAATTTCCATACTTAATGAGCTGTAATATTTTACAAAAAAAGGGATGGTGGGGTCTATGATTTTTTTCATAACTATATTTTTGTACTCAATTATATGGTGTCTGTATTTAATGGTCTTGAGTTGTGCCACTGAAGATTGTGTGTTCATAACCAATATCATTGTACCATATTGCTCTACTTTCGTACCTATATATGCATTGTATATACACTGAGAGACATACACTCTCATTGTATATACACTGAGAGACATACACTCTCATTGTATATACACTGAGAGACGTACACTCTCATTGTATATACACTGAGAGACATACACTCTCATTGTATATACACTGAGAGACATACACTCTCATTGTATATACACTGAGAGACATACACTCTCATTGTATATACACTGAGAGACGTACACTCTCATTGTATATACACTGAGAGACATACACTCTCATTGTATATACACTGAGAGACATACACTCTCATTGTATATACACTGAGAGACATACACTCTCATTGTATATACACTGAGAGACATACACTCTCATTGTATATACACTGAGAGACATACACTCTCATTGTATATACACTGAGAGACATACACTCATTGTATATACACTGAGAGACATACACTCTCATTGTATATACACTGAAAGACATACACTCTCATTGTATATACACTGAGACATACACTCTCATTGTATATACACTGAGACACACACTCTCATTGTATTTACACTGAGACATACACTCTCATTGTATATACACTGGGACATACACTCTCATTGTATATACACTGAGACATACACTCTCATTGTATATACACTGAGACATACACTCTCATTGTATATACACTGAGACATACACTCTCATTGTATATACACTGAGATATACACTCTCATTGTATATACACTGAGACATACACTCTCATTGTATATACACTGAGACATACACTCTCATTGTATATACACTGAGACATACACTCTCATTGTATATACACTGAGACATACACTCTCATTTTATATACACTGAGACATACACTCTCATTGTATATACACTGAGACATACACTCTCATTGTATATACACTGAGACATACACTCTCATTGTATATACACTGAGACATACACTCTCATTGTATATACACTGAGACATACACTCTCATTGTATATACACTGAGATATACACTCTCATTGTATATACACTGAGACATACACTCTCATTATATATACACTGAGACATACACTCTCATTGTATATACACTGAGACATACACTCTCATTGTATATACACTGAGACATACACTCTCATTGTATATACACTGAGATATACACTCTCATTGTATATACACTGAGACATACACTCTCATTGTATATACACTGAGACATACACTCTCATTGTATATACACTGAGACATACACTCTCATTGTATATACACTGAGACATACACTCTCATTGTATATACACTGAGACATACACTCTCATTGTATATACACTGAGATATACACTCATTGTTTATACACTGAGACATACACTCTCATTGTATATACACTGAGATATACACTCTCATTGTATATACACTGAGACATACACTCTCATTGTATATACACTGAGATATACACTCTCATTGTATATACACTGAGACATACACTCTCATTGTATATACACTGAGATATACACTCTCATTGTATATACACTGAGACATACACTCTCATTGTATATACACTGAGATATACACTCTCATTGTATATACACTGAGACATACACTCTCATTGTATATACACTGAGATATACACTCTCATTGTATATACACTGAGACATACACTCTCATTGTATATACACTGAGATATACACTCTCATTGTATATACACTGAGACATACACTCTCATTGTATATACACTGAGATATACACTCTCATTGTATATACACTGAGACATACACTCTCATTGTATATACACTGAGACATACACTCTCATTGTATATACACTGAGACATACACTCTCATTGTATATACACTGAGACATACACTCTCATTGTATATACACTGAAAAATATATATTTACATTTGAAATAAGGATAATTACAAATCACTGTTATTTCATATTCTTTATTTTTTATTGTAAATTTCTTGCAGAGTTATAAGATAGGGTACGTCAGAGCTGTGGAACTGTGGCTGTGGTAGCCAACACCTTCCTGGTCAGCTTTAGCGTCCAACACCTTTACATGATTAACCTGTTAACGGCTCTCATGACCGTCTCCAACACTGTGACTATCTGTTAACAGCTCTCATGACCGTCTCCAACACTGTGACTATCTTCATTACTACAAAGGTCATATATATATATATATATATATATATATATATATATATATATATATATATATATATATATATATATATATATATATATATATATATATATATATATATATATATATATATATATGTCGTGCCGAATATGTAAAACTGGTCAATTAGCAAGAACTCATTAAAAATTAAGTCCTTTCTGAAATTTTCTCTTATACGTTTAAAGATATATTTTTTTTATTAATGTTAATGTAAAAAACTTTAATTTTGCACCAAAAGAATCTTAGAAAACTTACCTAACCTTATTATAACAAGAGCAATTTATTTTAGCCTAACCCAACTAAATATATTTTAGATTTGTTTACAGTAATTTAATACTAAACAAACACAGTGAAATATATTTTTTTCGTTAGGTTTAGAATGATTTTGGCGAAATTATTGCATACACAAATTTTCACTTGTCTTATATGGCAAGATGAGCGTTGCTATTTAAGCCAAGATCGAAAGTTCTGCCTATTCGGCACGACATATATATATATATATATATATATATATATATATATATATATATATATATTATATATATATATATATATATATATATATATATATATATATATATGCAACTACTATTCTTGGTAGGGTGAGTCCTTGTGTAATAAACGCATTTAGAGTGGGTCGGCTGGAGGACTGGTGAAGGCTCAATCCTCCGTCCGTTATTCTCGAGTCTGACCAGTTAATCTGCTGGTTCTTAGCCACAAAGGTTTAAGGAGATAAGAACGAACTTTAGGTCGTATTAAATACCCTTGATTCCTTGATTTGTTAGTCTGTAAGAGTCTCTAGACTGAATAATACACTTGGGTGTGGGAGACACTAAAGTAACCAGTCGCAATATTATATACGTAACAACCACTGTGAAAAATAGTGAAATATCAGGCGCTTTCGTGATTTCTGACATTATCAAGGTTCTTGATAAAGTGATAGCACATTTTTACTGTGATCTTATTATATATATATATATATATATATATATATATATATATATATATATATATATATATATATATATATATATATATATATATATATATATATATATATATATATATATATATTGTTTCATGTGTGCTGACTGATGTGACGTTCACAACTAACGCACGTATAACAACTGGCACCTACACGTTGTTTCGATCTGTCGTGAGTGGACCGAAACGTCAACTAAGCATTCATTAGGAAATTTATGATTTTCCACTAAAATTAAGATATTTTGGTTTTAAAAAAAAATTCAGTTTTGTTGTTTTATTGAATTTTTCCAACTTAAAATTTTTTGGAAATATCATATCCCATTTTTGGGTTGTGAATTGTGGGTTGCTTGTGAATTGTTTCAGTCATGGTATTGTGGGTTGCTTGTGAATTGTTTCAGTCATGGTATTGTGGGTTGCTTGTGAATTGTTTCAGTCATGGTATTGTGGGTTGCTTGTGAATTGTTGCAGTCATGGTATTGTGGGTTGCTTGTGAATTGTTTCAGTCATGGTATTGTGGGTTGCTTGTGAATTGTTTCAGTCATGGTATTGTGGGTTGCTTGTGAATTGTTTCAGTCATGGTATTGTGGGTTGCTTGTGAATTGTTTCAGTCATGGTATTGTGGGTTGCTTGTGAATTGTTTCTGTCATGGTATTGTGGGTTGCTTGTGAATTGTTTCTGTCATGGTATTGTTGGTTGCTTGTGAATTGTTTCTGTCATGGTATTGTGGGTTGCTTGTGAATTGTTTCTGTCATGGTATTGTGGGTTGCTTGTGAATTGTTTCAGTCATGGTATTGTGGGTTGCTTGTGAATTGTTTCTGTCATGGTATTGTGGGTTGCTTGTGAATTGTTTCAGTCATGGTATTGTGGGTTGCTTGTGAATTGTTTCTGTCATGGTATTGTGGGTTGCTTGTGAATTGTTTCTGTCATGGTATTGTGGGTTGCTTGTGAATTGTTTCAGTCATGGTATTGTGGGTTGCTTGTGAATTGTTTCAGTCATGGTATTGTGGGTTGCTTGTGAATTGTTTCAGTCATGGTATTGTGGGTTGCTTGTGAATTGTTTCAGTCATGGTATTGTGGGTTGCTTGTGAATTGTTTGTCATGGTATTGTCATTCTCTATAACATTTGTGTCATCAGTGCTGTAGATCAATTATTCTACTTTCAGACACTGGAAAGAGTTACTGTGGCGTCTACCCAAGTAAACAAAAGAAGTTTGTATCCCCCATAACTTACAAGTATATAAATTCTAGCAGGCAAGCATAGAAAATGTATTTATAGAGAAAGCTTTCTGTGAAAAGTTGTCTTTGATAAATAAGTATCTTTTAAAAGGTGAGTTAAGTTCATTAAGTATGCTTACCTCGCCAGCACACTGTACACACACACACACACACACAACTTAAAGTGATAAACTGTGGAAAGATGGGACATCACCAGCATAGTTTTGCTTTTGTAGCTACAAATATGTAACCAAATACAGACATATGTACACACCTAATCCCTGGACTTTTTACGTGGTTTTTGTAATCTTTCGACTACCGTCCACAGCATGGGTTTGGACTACATAATAAAACTGAAATTACACACACACAATAGACATTGGTACAATAAAATCCCAACCTGACACAGAATCAATAATTTTGTCGACTCCTGCCACACGTAGTTGTACAAATAATGAGCATTAGAGTGCAGAAAGTGGCTTCAGTAGTGTGAGGATCAGGAGGTTGTTGACTGAGTGCCAGCAGTGCCAGGGTAGTGGACAGTGCTCTTGTAAAGTCGTTTGCCGAAGTCATTGCTGAACCTGGAGAGAAGTGATTCTTCGCTCATCTCTTCACCCCACTCGTCCTCCTCAGACGATGATGACGAGTCCTCGTCTTCGTCTGATTCTTCTGATTCTTCTTCTCCCTCGTCTGATTCTTCACTGCTCTCCTCTTCACTGCTGACGCCGTTGTTGTCCTCTTCAGAGGAGTTGTCTTCTTCGTCTTCCTCTGAATCATCCTCCTCTTCTGAGTATTCCTCATCCTCATATTCTTCTTCTGATTCCTCCTCCTCCTCCTCCTCCTCCTCCTCCTCCTCTTCTTCCTCTTCCTCTTCCTCTTCTTCCTCTTCCTCTTCTTCCTCCTCTTCCTCCTCCTCTTCCTCCTCTTCCTCTTCTTCCTCCTCTTCCTCCTCCTCTTCTTCCTCCTCCTCCTCTTCTTCTTCCTCCTCCTCTTCTTCCTCCTCCTCTTCCTCCCCTCCCTCTTCCTCCTCACCTCCCTCTTCTTCCTCCCCTTCCTCTTCCTCCTCACCTCCCTCTTCCTCCTCACCTTCCTCTTCCTCCTCACCTTCCTCTTCCTCCTCACCTTCTTCTTCCTCCTCACCTCTCTCTTCTGCCTCACCTCCCCCTCCCTCACCTCCCTGCTCTTCCTCCTCTCCCTCATTACCTACTCCGTCACCCTCTCCGAAACCTCTCTCAGTCTCACCCTGTTTAGACACAGCAGGTCTTTGACCCCTGGTTGCAGGGCCAGGGACTGAGGCAGAGGCAGGGGTTGGAACAGCAGGTCTTTGACCCCTGGTTGCAGGGGCAGGGACTGAGGCAGTGGCAGGGGTTGGAACAGCAGCAGGGGCAGAGTCGTGAGTTTTAGGCAGACTAGCTTGTCTCTCTTCATATAGCTTGAAGAAATCATTCTTGGCTTTCTTAACCTCTTCCGTTTCTTCGGGGAGGTTATTACTGATCACTCTGAAGCCTTCCTTGCCGGAAACGTAGTGAACCTGCACGTTTTTACCGCTGGGGTCGGTATAAGAATACTTTCCGATAGTCTGACCCTTACCGTCGGAAGCCTCCATGTGCGAGCGACCGTCGGAAGGGAGATCGTAACCAAAGACATATTTCCCATCTCCCGGACGCTCCATGAAGGTGACAGCCTCGTTCTGAGGGTGATTCTTGCTGCGGTGTTTCTCTAGCTGTGTGTCCCATACTCTGTTGAGATCATGCTGTGTCTGCTGTGAGAGCTTCCTCAGGTGGACTGTGCTTCTTGCAGGCGCTGCTGAGATACTTGACGCTTGTGATGGTCTGGCCTCGGGGGTGCGCAGTACGCACGCCACGACTGCCACAACCACCACCACCTGTAACACAAACAAACATTGCGTTAACCACAACACTTGTAGCACAATAACTATACCACCTGCAACACTAGCATTGTGTTAGCAACAGTACCTGCAACACTAACATTGTGCTAGCAACAGTACCTGCAACACTAACATTGTGTTAGCAACAGTACCTGCAACACTAACATTGTGTTAGCAACAGTACCTGCAACACTTAACATTGTTAGCAACAGTACCTGCAACACTAACATTGTGTTAGCAAAAGTACCTGCAACACTAACATTGTGCTAGCAACAGTACCTGCAACACTACCATTGTGCTAGCAACAGTACCTGCAACACTACCATTGTGCTAGCAACAGTACCTGCAACACTACCATTGTGCTAGCAACAGTACCTGCAACACTACCATTGTGCTAGCAACAGTACCTGCAACACTACCATTGTGCTAGCAACAGTACCTGCAACACTAGCATTGTGTTAGGAAGCTAATCACGTTTGATTCGAGGATAGGAAAGAGTAGCTCTAATTCCTTGGATTTAGAACCTTCACAAGCATCAGTAGGAAAGAATATCTACTGACCAATGGCTAAACACTCCCCTTCCTTGGATCGGACTTGATTGCGTTGTCATGTAGGGGGGTGATGATTGAATAGGATATAAGGGGAATATGGGAGTAAGGGATTATGTAGGCAGGGGCGAGGCAGGCGAGGTGGTAGGAGTGAGATGATTAGCGGAGGTAGGTAGGTAATGACAGGTCAGTGGTGACCACCACGGCACTCTCATTAACTCTACAATACTCACTAACATATGCCTCGCCCACTCTTCACTCATATATAAACATAATAAAATATAAGAAATAGGAATAGCAAATAACGGGGACAGCGAATATTACTATTCTACTCAAACACAGTTTATTATTACGTCTTTGTACCATAATATATTTGGGAACAGAACATTATTGTGGTTTAGATAAATGGGATGGTACACATAAGCAGTGAGACAGGGAAATACAATCAACTTGACGAAAATGAATATAACTTACAATATAGCACAGAGGACAGTTCACTACAGGAACTAAGCCACAGGTCCCAAGACCTATACAGCACGAGTAAGGCGCCAAGCCAGTACTCTGCCCAATGCCTCCAACAGTCTCCTCCAGAGACTTCAGCAGCCTTCTCCCGAGCCCTGCACCCCAGCAGCAGCTCCTCTCGAAGTCTATGCTCAGGAGCTCTGCACCCCAGCAGCAGCTCCACTCGAATCTCCTGATCATGCTCTTCCTTGGGCTTTTATGGTGGTCCAAGCACCCTCCACAACCACATGTACGACCTGACGCCTAGGTCTGAGGCGTCAAGAACAAAAGACCTCAGACGTGGGCGTGGCTACAGACGTTTGCCAAGGCAAGGTGTGACCATATAATTGGTTAAATTAGGTCTCCCCAGAGACCTCACAAGCCCAGCTGGACTACATCACAGCGTCGCCAACATTGGCTGATAAAGTAGCTGTAATAGCGGACGGAGGATCAAGCCTTCAATACAACTTACACTCAGTAATTAAATTTGCTAAAAGACAATAACCCAGCAAGCAAGTATTGGATTGGAGTGAGTGGAAGCAAGTGGGTTTTTATGACTTGATGTGCTGTTGGAGTGTGACCAAGGCATTCGGGAACACCAGTTAGCCTGACTTGAGTCCTGCAGGGACATCTAAACTGTTGTATGGACGCTCCTCTGGCAAGACAGTGATAGACTAAGCGATGGTGAAGGTGGTTCTTCTCTTCTGGGTCACTCTGCCTCAGTGGGAGACAGCCAGTGTGTTAAAAATTATTATAATTATTATTATTATCAATAATAATATATTGATAAATAAAGTAGCAGCTGACGCGCCAGTCACTACCGGACCAAGAGCTGGATTGATTCTGAGGTCAGACAGACTGCTTCCCGAGGCCCTTAGAAAACTCTAAACTCACATTGATGCCCTCACTACTCACTAGGACACTCACTACTCACCTTGATACCCCAGTACTCACTACTCACCTTGATACCCCAGTACTCACTACTCACCTTGATACCCCAGTACTCACTACTCACCTTGATACCCCAGTACTCACTACTCACCTTGATACCCCAGTACTCACTACTCACTTTGATACCCCAGTACTCACTACTCACCTTGATACCCCAGTACTCACTACTCACCTTGATACCCCAGTACTCACTACTCACCTTGATACCCCAGTACTCACTACTCACCTTGATACCCCAGTACTCACTACTCACCTTGATACCCCAGTACTCACTACTCACCTTGATACCCCAGTACTCACTACTCACCTTGATACCCCAGTACTCACTACTCACCTTGATACCCCAGTACTCACTACTCACCTTGATACCCCAGTACTCACTACTCACCTTGATACCCCAGTACTCACTACTCACCTTGATACCCCACTACTCGCTAGGACACTCACTACTTACCTTGATATCCCACTACTCACTAGGGCACTCACTACTCACCTTGATACCCCAGTACTCACTACTCACCTTGATACCCCACTACTCATTACTCACCTTGATACCCCACTACTCACCTTGATACCCCATTACTCACTACTCACCTTGATACCCCACTACTCACTAGGGCACTCACTACTCACCTTGATACCCCACTACTCACTAGGACACTCACTACTCACCTTGATAACCCACTACTCACTACTCACCTTGATACCCCACTACTCACTAACCTTGATACCCCACTACTCACTAGGACACTCACTACTCACCTTGATACCCCACTAACCTTGATACCCCACTACTCACTAATCACCTTGATACCATACTACTCACCTTGATACCACACTACTCATTACTCACCTTGATACCCCAGTACTCACTACTCACCTTGATACCCCCACTACTAACTAGGACACTCACTACTCACCTTGATACCCCAGTACTCACTAGGACACTCACTACTCCCCTGGATACCCTACTACTCAATAGGACACTCACTACTTACCTTGATACCCACTACTCACTAGGGCACTCAGTACTCACCTTGATACCCCCACTACTCACTAGGGCACTCACTACTCACCTTTATACCCCACTAATCACTAGGGCACTCACTACTCACCTTGATACCCCACTACTCACTAAGGCACTCACTACTCACCCTGATACCCCACTACTCACTAAGGCACTCACTACTCACCTTGATACCCCACTACTCAATAGGGCACTCACTACTCACCTTGATACCCCACTACTCACTAAGGAACTCACTACTCACCTTGATACCCCACTACTCACTAAGGCACTCACTACTCACCCTGATACCCCACTACTCACTAAGGCACTCACTACTCACCTTGATACCCCACTACTCACTAGGGCACTCACTACTCACCTTGATACCCCACTACTCACTAAGGAACTCACTACTCACCTTGATACCCCACTACTCACTAAGGCACTCACTACTCACCTTGATACCCCACTACTCACTGGGACACTCACTACTCACCTTGATACCCCACTACTCACTAAGGCACTCACTACTCACCTTGATACCCCACTACTCACTAGGGCACTCAGTACTCACCTTGATACCCCCACTACTCACTAGGGCACTCACTACTCACCTTGATACCCCACTAATCACTAGGGCACTCACTACTCACCTTGATACCCCACTACTCACTAGGGCACTCAGTACTCACCTTGATACCCCCACTACTCACTAGGGCACTCACTACTCACATTGATACTCCACTACTCACTAAGGCACTCACTACTCACCTTGATACCCCACTACTCACTAAGGCACTCACTACTCACCTTGATACCCCACTAATCACTAGGGCACTCACTACTCACCTTGATACCCCACTAATCACTAGGGCACTCACTACTCACCTTGATACCCCACTACTCACTAGGGCACTCACTACTCACCTTGATACCCCACTAATCACTAGGGCACTCACTACTCACCTTGATACCCCACTAATCACTAGGGCACTCACTACTCACCTTGATACCCCACTAATCACTAGGGCACTCACTACTCACCTTGATACCCCACTAATCACTAGGGCACTCACTGCTCACCTTGATACCCCACTACTCACTAGGGCACTCACTACTCACCTTGATACCCCACTACTCACTAGGGCACTCACTACTCACCTTGATACCCCACTACTCACTAGGGCACTCACTACTCACCTTGATACCCCACTACTCACTAGGGCACTCACTACTCACCTTGATACCCCACTACTCACTAGGGCACTCACTACTCACCTTGATACCCCACTAATCACTAGGGCACTCACTACTCACCTTGATACCCCACTAATCACTAGGGCACTCACTACTCACCTTGATACCCCACTAATCACTAGGGCACTCACTACTCACCTTGATACCCCACTAATCACTAGGGCACTCACTACTCACCTTGATACAAATTGTTGTGCAAGGAGGCAGAGATATGACTGCCCAGCTGTGCCCTCTCTCACCGTGCCTCTCCCCGCCCTACCTTGCTTCTCCCCACCCATGCCTGCCACTCCTCACCCAGCCCCACCCTGGTAGGTACAGGCGTGATCACCCGAGGGCATGCGCAATGTTCCCGACCATATTGGTGCATGCCACAAGAGCAGTGTGTGGGTATAGTGTGGCAGGTGGTGCCCACGAGCATGTATGAAAGCATGTGTGACATGTTCCTTACTACTGAGCGAAACATCGTCAAGATAAAGACCTCGTCTGCCTCTTGTTGACAGTTGTATAAAATATCGACAAGTCAACAATTATATTTATTGAAGAAACGTGTCGCCTGCACAGTAGGCTTCTAAAGTCAAATACAAAGGGAGTAGTAGTAATGAAATAAAGACGTCATCAGTCCATCAACCTTGGAGAAAAAGTATTTGAGGTGGTCAGTCCCTTAGCCTGGAGAAGAGTTCAGCTCCATGGTCTGGAACAAGGTGGCCAGTCTCTCAGCCTGGAGAAGCGTTCAGCTCCATGGTCTGGAACAAGGTGGTCAGTCCCTCAGCCTGGAGAAGAGTTCAGCTCCATGGTCTGGAACAAGGTGGTCAGTCTCTCAGCCTGGAGAAGAGTTCAGCTCCATGGTCTGGAACAAGGTGGTCAGTCCCTCAGCCTGGAGAAGAGTTCAGCACCATGGTCTGGAACAAGGTGGTCAGTCCCTCAGCCTGGAGAAGAGTTCAGCACCATGGTCTGGAACAAGGTTGTCAGTCCCTCAGCCTGGAGAAGAGTTCAGCTCCATGGTCTGGAACAAGATGGTCAGTCCCTCAGCCTGAAGAAGAGTCCAGCACCATGGTCTGGAACAAGGTGGTCAGTCCCTCAGTCTGGAGAAGAGTTCAGCACCATGGTCTGGAACAAGGTGGTCAGTCCCTCAGCCTGGAGAAGAGTTCAGCACCATGGTCTGGAACAAGGTTGTCAGTCCCTCAGTCTGGAGAAGAGTTCAGCACCATGGTCTGGAACAAGGTGGTCAGTCCCTCAGCCTGAAGAAGAGTCCAGCACCATGGTCTGGAACAAGGTGGTCAGTCCCTCAGCCTGGAGAAGAGTTCATCACCATGGTCTGGAACAAGGTGGTCAGTCCCTCAGCCTGGAGAAGAGTTCAGCACCATGGTCTGGAACAAGGTTGTCAGTCCCTCAGCCTGGAGAAGAGTTCAGCTCCATGGTCTGGAACAAGGTTGTCAGTCCCTCAGCCTGGAGAAGAGTTCAGCACCATGGTCTGGAACAAGGTGGTCAGTCCCTCAGCCTGGAGAAGAGTTCAGCTCCATGGTCTGGAACAAGGTTGTCAGTCCCTCAGCCTGGAGAAGAGTTCAGCTCCATGGTCTGGAACAAGGTGGTCAGTCCCTCAGCCTGGAGAAGAGTTCAGCTCCATGGTCTGGAACAAGGTTGTCAGTCCCTCAGCCTGGAGAAGAGTTCAGCTCCATGGTCTGGAACAAGGTGGTCAGTTCCTCAGCCTGGAGAAGAGTTCAGCTCCATGGTCTGGAACAAGGTGGTCAGTCCCTCAGTCTGGAGAAGAGTCCAGCACCATGGTCTGGAACAAGGTGGTCAGTTCCTCAGCCTGGAGAAGAGTTCAGTACCATGGTCTGGAACAAGGTGATCAGTCCCTCAGCCTGGAGAAGAGTTCAGTACCATGGTCTGGAACAAGGTGATCAGTCCCTCAGCCTGGAGAAGAGTTCAGTACCATGGTCTGGAACAAGGTGATCAGTCCCTCAGCCTGGAGAAGAGTTCAGCACCATGGTCTGGAACAAGGTTGTCAGTCCCTCAGTCTGGAGAAGCGTTCAGCACCATGGTCTGGAACAAGGTGGTCAGTCCCTCAGTCTGGAGAAGAGTTCATCACCATGGTCTGGAACAAGGTGATCAGTCCCTCAGCCTGGAGAAGAGTTCAGTACCATGGTCTGGAACAAGGTGATCAGTCCCTCAGCCTGGAGAAGAGTTCAGTACCATGGTCTGGAACAAGGTGATCAGTCCCTCAGCCTGGAGAAGAGCTCAGCTCCATGGTCTGGAACAATATGAAGCTGGTCTGCCTAGTGTCTCTGTACCAGTATACGGGAAAATGGGCATGCCATGAGTGTGGGTATGGTGACGGGGCACGCACCAGGCGTCTCTGAGAACCAACACTGCAGAGTTAAAGGTCAGTTAGAAACACTGACGAATTAGTCCTTGGTGTGTCCTGCTGGATGGCCTCTAATAATATTATTATTATTATTGGTGGTAGTGGTAGTAGTAGCACTAGTGGTGGTGGTAGTAGTAGTAGTGGTGGTGATAGTCGTAGTGGTGGTGGTAGTAACAGTTGTAATAGTAGTAGTAGTGTTGGTAGTAGCGGTAGCGGTAGTGGTAGTTGTAGCAGTAGTGGTGGTAGTAGTAGTGGTGGTGGTAGTCGTAGTGGTCGTGGTAGTAACAGTTGTAATAGCAGTAGTATTATTGGTAGTAGCAGTAGTGGTAGTAGTAGTAGTAGTAGTAGTGGTAGTAGTAGTAGCAGCAGTAGTAGTAGTAGTAGTAGTAGTAGTAGTAGTAGTAGTGGTAGTAGTAGTAGCAGCAGTAGTAGTAGTAGTAGCAGCAGTAGTAGTAGTAGTAGCAGCATTAGTGGTGTTGGTGGTTATAGTAGCAGAGTGCATCATTCACCTAAGTAATTACTTACTGTGGACTTAATAGTTATTTAGGTACAAGATCTATGGAGGGTCATTAATATCTCAATTATCCTAGACAATAACTTTTAAATTAAGTTTCAGAGGGACATATTATATAAACTCTAATATAATATATGCGACTACACAAAGGTATATACTCTTCTCTGTGTATATATACTTGTGGTGGCACGTTCTGCCTATGTACTTGATATAACTTATACAGACCATAGCTGACATCACTGACATACTATACAGAGAGTCCCTTGTTATGCAAAGCATTTCGGATAAATTAGGTGAGTTGTGTCCTCAGGATGCGACCCACACCAGTCCACTAACACCCATTACCTACTTACAGCTAGGTGAACGTGGACAGCAGGTGTCTTAAGGACAAGCCCTAAAGTTTCCACCCATACCGGGCATCGAACCACGGACCTCAGTGTGTGAGCTGAGTGCGCTTCCAACCGATAGGTCGGAATGTTTTAACAAAATTATGGCAAGAATATTGCCGACAGTCCAGCATATACGATGTTGAGAACAACAAGGTTTTGTGGTGCGGGTTGCCTACACCAATAGACCAGATGACGTACAACTATAAACATTCTCCCGTTATCTTCTCTCTGTGTTTCTTCCTTCACCTATTCTTCCTATTCCTCTTCCTTCTTCTTCCCTGTTTCTTCGTATGTCCTTTACTTTCCTGTTCTTCATTTCTCTGTTCTGTGAACAGTCACACATACGGAACGTACCACATAGATATATATACACACAGGTGTATATATCTTTGTGTATATACTCTGAGTTTACATAATGTGCCTTAGAGATCAAATTATCTTTGATTTTAGTGTCCAAGCTAATTGAGGCGTTGATGACCATGGATCGTTAACCTAAATAACTATTAATAACAAAAAACTAAATTGTTAGGTGAATGTTTCTCTCTCTCTCTCTCTCTCTCTCTCTCTCTCTCTCTCTCTCTCTCTCTCTCTTCTCCACGAATCAACATGGATTTCCCAATAAAAACTAGCAGGATGTTAATGTTGCAAGGTTGTTGCTACAAGCTTGCGTGCAATGTGACGGTGATGCCTTATTACTCTCCAATATATACTCTTATAATCATTATATATATATATATATATATATATATATATATATATATATATATATATATATATATATATATATATATATATATATAAACCCAGCCTTTCTCCCTCCCTGATTAGCGTATGTGCAGGAATGATGTTCTCCCTGCCTCCCTCTCTCCCTCCCTCCCTAAGTAGCAAGGTTGCTGAGGACATTGCCTGTCTGCTTCTCACTTAGGAATCACTTTCCCTCTCAGCTTGAAGGTGTGGTCATTCAGGAAGTACACGCGCAGCTTGCCTCTGTCAGGTATACGTATATATATATATATATATATATATATATATATATATATATATATATATATATATATATATATATATATATATATATGTACCCCTGAGTCTATATACATTACATGCATATAAATGTGCGTATTTGCATAGATGTTCAAAAATGTGTATCTTTCAATTTATATAGACGTACAGGTGTGTATCAGTCGCCAGTCAAGCTTTCTTGACTGGCGGTGTGCAGGTGACAGCCTTAACGACTCTCGTGAGGTAGATAGTCTTTAAACCCAGTAAAGTAATAACTCTGCTTGTTCACGATTGTTAAGTGGTTGTTTAGGAGGGACAATTGAAGACGAGCAGATATACCAGCACAGATAGACTCACATGAGCCAGTGATCACAGGGAGTAGTGAAGGCTTGTTATTCCTCCAGCCTATTATGATGCAGTGTTGTAGAGGGTGTGGTGTACAGTGTAGAGGGTGTGGTGTACAGTGTTGTAGAGGGTGTGGTGTACAGTGTCGTAGAGGGTGTGGTGTACAGTGTCGTAGAGGGTGTGGTGTACAGTGTTGTAGATGGTGTGGTGTACAGTGTTGTAGAGGGTGTGGTGTACAGTGTCGTAGAGGGTGTGGTGTACAGTGTTGTAGAGGGTGTGGTGTACAGTGTCGTAGAGGGTGTGGTGTACAGTGTTGTAGAGGGTGTGGTGTACAGTGTCGTAGAGGGTGTGGTGTACAGTGTCGTAGAGGGTGTGGTGTACAGTATTGTAGAGGGTGTGGTGTACAGTGTTGTAGAGGGTGTGGTGTACAGTATTGTAGAGGGTGTGGTGTACAGTGTCGTAGAGGGTGTGGTGTACAGTGTTGTAGATGGTGTGGTGTACAGTGTTGTAGAGGGTGTGGTGTACAGTGTCGTAGAGGGTGTGGTGTACAGTGTTGTAGAGGGTGTGGTGTACAGTGTCGTGGAGGGTGTGGTGTACAGTGTTGTAGATGGTGTGGTGTACAGTGTTGTAGAGGGTGTGGTGTACAGTGTCGTAGAGGGTGTGGTGTACAGTGTCGTAGAGGGTGTGGTGTACAGTGTTGTAGAGGGTGTGGTGTACAGTGTCGTGGAGGGTGTGGTGTACAGTGTTGTAGATGGTGTGGTGTACAGTGTTGTAGAGGGTGTGGTGTACAGTGTCGTAGAGGGTGTGGTGTACAGTGTTGTAGAGGGTGTGGTGTACAGTGTCGTGGAGGGTGTGGTGTACAGTGTCGTAGAGGGTGTGGTGTACAGTGTCGTAGAGGGTGTGGTGTACAGTGTTGTAGAGGGTGTGGTGTACAGTGTCGTAGAGGGTGTGGTGTACAGTGTTGTAGATGGTGTGGTGTACAGTGTCGTAGAGGGTGTGGTGTACAGTGTCGTAGAGGGTGTGGTGTACAGTGTCGTAGAGGGTGTGGTGTACAGTGTCGTAGAGGGTGTGGTGTACAGTGTCGTAGAGGGTGAGGTGTACAGTGTCGTAGAGGGTGTGGTGTACAGTGTTGTAGAGGGTGTGGTGTATAGTGTCGTAGAGGGTGAGGTGTACAGTGGCGTAGAGGGTGTGGTGAACAGTGTTGTAGAGGGTGAGGTGTACAGTGTCGTAGAGGGTGTGGTGTACAGTGTCGTAGAGGGTGTGGTGTACAGTGTCGTAGAGGGTGTGGTGTACAGTGTCGTAGAGGGTGTGGTGTACAGTGTCGTAGAGGGTGTGGTGTACAGTGTCGTAGAGGGTGTGGTGTACAGTGTTGTAGAGGGTGTGGTGTACAGTGTTGTAGAGGGTGTGGTGTACAGTGTTGTAGAGGGTGTGGTGTACAGTGTCGTAGAGGGTGTGGTGTACAGTGTCGTAGAGGGTGTGGTGTACAGTGTCGTAGAGGGTGTGGTGTACAGTGTCGTAGAGGGTGTGGTGTACAGTGTCGTAGAGGGTGAGGTGTACAGTGTCGTAGAGGGTGAGGTGTACAGTGTCGTAGAGGGTGAGGTGTACAGTGTCGTAGAGGGTGTGGTGTACAGTGTCGTAGAGGGTGTGGTGTACAGTGTCGTAGAGGGTGTGGTGTACAGTGTCGTAGAGGGTGTGGTGTACAGTGTCGTAGAGGGTGTGGTGTACAGTGTCGTAGAGGGTGAGGTGTACAGTGTCGTAGAGGGTGAGGTGTACAGTGTCGTAGAGGGTGTGGTGTATAGTGTCGTAGAGGGTGAGGTGTACAGTATCGTAGAGGGTGAGGTGTACAGTGTCGTAGAGGGTGTGGTGTACAGTATCGTAGAGGGTGAGGTGTACAGTGTCGTAGATGGTGTGGTGTACAGTGTCGTAGAGGGTGTGGTGTACAGTGTCGTAGAGGGTGTGGTGTACAGTGTCGTAGAGGGTGTGGTGTACAGTGTCGTAGAGGGTGTGGTGTACAGTGTCGTAGAGGGTGAGGTGTACAGTATCGTAGAGGGTGAGGTGTACAGTGTCGTAGAGGGTGAGGTGTACAGTGTCGTAGAGGGTGTGGTGTACAGTGTCGTAGAGGGTGAGGTGTACAGTATCGTAGAGGGTGAGGTGTACAGTGTCGTAGAGGGTGTGGTGTACAGTGTCGTAGAGGGTGAGGTAAGTGGTGGAGACCTTTAAACATAGCAATATACGCAACAGTAGTTAAATATTATTAAATAGTAATTACTTGGGTTTTTAGTGATGTTGCAACAGCCATTGCAATTATGGAGGTCAGTAAAATTTACGAAGGTAGTTATGGATGCAGTTATGTATAGATGAGTGATTTAATCCTTTGGCATTTGTAGTCACAGTGGTGCCTATGTTAACCTTTCTGTAGTGTACAAATATACCTAATTGGATTAATCTTATTGTAGCCAGCTGGCCCAGTGCCTAGAACGTCGGTCTGGAGTTTTACGACTCTCTGACCGCGGGTTCTATCCCCGCCCGTGGTATGGTTTGTGCGTGTTACCTTTGGTTCATTAGTATGTGTGTCACCTTTGGTTCTGCAGTATAAGGTGAGATGTGGCTCACCTTTGTTATATAGCCAAGTATCTGATATACCCACAATAGAGAGGCGAAGGACGAGGTATTACCCCTGGGTACAAATGCCCACACCCAAGGTACTGTTTATCATGGCTCTGGCACATTTGCATTAGCGGAATTTTGGTGCATTTTTTGTTTATGGGGTGACCATTGTTATATTGGTGTACTGTCTGGGAAGTGGTTCTTTGTGTGGGCGAGGTTCAGATCTGTTGTTACTGTCTGGGCGGAGTGACAGAAGCGGGAGAGAAACAGGAGAGAGATTAGATGACGGAGAGGAGGAAGACGAGAGCAGGTTAGGAGATGAAAAATGGAAAAGGAGAAGGGAGATAAAGAGTGCATAGCAAATGCAGAATTATTTTTATATTTTGTATAATTTGTGGAAGTTGACACAGATGTTTATATCTGTGTCAGCTTGTTTAGTGATGGACTTACTGAAGCATTTGTGAAGATGATTGACTACTGTCCTTTATAAGAAGGAAGCTTCAAGCTTTGTAAGTAACTTGATAAAGCTTGAAGTCAACGAGACATTCACTAGCTTACTGACTGTCATCTTTCTACCTATCATTTATTCACTGAAATTTACAGTCTGGTGAATGTTTAAATAATAACTGAGTATCAAACCTTCAGTTTATTCTAGTTCTACCTTTTTTCTGGCTGAGTTGTGGCTTGATAATGGTCCAGGAATGACCGAAACGTCTTGCAGAGTTTTCTCTCAAAATTTGGGTTATTTGTGACGTAGGTGTCCGCAGTGGTGTATCTTATAATGGTTCTCAGATTTATAACCTGAGAACCCCTGGTCGGGTGTACTGTAACTAGGTCAAGCTTCCTGTAGCTATTAGCAGGTGCAGGCGCCCCCTGGTCACTGTTCCTAGTGTTGGTTTCTGTGCGATAACTTCAGTAAGCCTCTTCTGATCACCTTCAACTCTAGTATATCCTACATAGCTAAAAAATATAATTGTTGGATTCCTTTCGGTGCTGGAGAATGCCTCTTCGGATCGGCTTCAAATTTTAAGCACTCTAACCTTATGAATGAAATGTTAATTATGTAGTTTTGCGTTTTTATAAGCGTATAGTGACCTTGTTGTATCTCAGATACATACTAATGACAGTGGTGATATCCTGATTAGTAGACGGCAATCAGGTGTAGAACAACAGGAAGTTGCCAAGGTCGTTACCCCGGACTACTGTAGTGTTAGTGGACACGAGGTAGTGTTAGTGTACACGAGGTACTGTAGTGTTAGTGTATACGAGGTAGTGTTAGTGTATACGAGGTACTGTAGTGTTAGTGTACACGAGGTACTGTAGTGTTAGTGGACACGAGGTAGTGTTAGTGTACACGAGGTACTGTAGTGTTAGTGGACACGAGGTAGTGTTAGTGTACACGAGGCACTGTAGTGTTAGTGGACACGAGGTACTGTAGTGTTAGTGTACACGAGGTACTGTAGTGTTAGTGGACACGAGGTAGTGTTAGTGTACACGAGGTACTGTAGTGTTAGTGGACACGAGGTAGTGTTAGTGTACACGAGGTACTGTAGTGTTTGTGTACACGAGGTACTGTAGTGTTAGTGTACACGAGGCACTGTAGTGTTAGTGTACACGAGGTACTGTAGTGTTAGTGTACACGAGGTACTGTAGTGTTTGTGTACACGAGGTACTGTAGTGTTAGTGTACACGAGGTACTGTAGTGTTAGTGTACACGAGGTACTGTAGTGTTAGTGTACACGAGGTACTGTAGTGTTAGTGTACACGAGGTACTGTAGTGTTAGTGTACACGAGGTAATGTAGTAGTACACGAGGTACTGTAGTGTTTGTGTACACGAGGTACTGTAGTGTTAGTGTACACGAGGTACTGTAGTGTTAGTGTACACGAGGTACTGTAGTGTTAGTGTACACGAGGTAATGTAGTAGTACACGAGGTACTGTAGTGTTTGTGTACACGAGGTAATGTAGTAGTACACGAGGTACTGTAGTGTTTGTGTACACGAGGTAATGTAGTAGTACACGAGGTACTGTAGTGTTAGGTACTCTAGTAGTACGCGAGGTACTGTAGTGTTAGTGTACACGAGGTACTGTAGTGTTAGTGTACACGAGGTGCTGTAGTGTTAGTGTACACGAGGTACTGTAGTGTTAGTGTATACGAGGTACTGTAGTGTTAGTGTACACGAGGTAGTGTTAGTGTACACGAGGTACTGTAGTGTTAGTGTACACGAGGTAGTGTTAGTGTACACGAGGTACTGTAGTGTTAGTGTATACGAGGTACTGTAGTGTTAGTGTACACGAGGTAGTGTTAGTGTACACGAGGTACTGTAGTGTTAGTGTACACGAGGTACTGTAGTGTTAGTGTACACGAGGTACTGTAGTGTTAGTGTACACGAGGTACTGTAGTGTTAGTGTACACGAGGTAGTGTTAGTGTACACGAGGTACTGTAGTGTTAGTGTACACGAGGTAGTGTTAGTGTACACGAGGTACTGTAGTGTTAGTGTACACGAGGTACTGTAGTGTTAGTGTACACGAGGTAGTGTTAGTGTATACGAGGTACTGTAGTGTTAGTGTACACGAGGTACTGTAGTGTTAGTGTACACGAGGTAGTGTTAGTGTACACGAGGTACTGTAGTGTTAGTGTACACGAGGTACTGTAGTGTTAGTGTACACGAGGTACTGTAGTGTTAGTGTACACGAGGTACTGTAGTGTTAGTGTACACGAGGTAGTGTTAGTGTACACGAGGTACTGTAGTGTTAGTGTACACGAGGTAGTGTTAGTGTACACGAGGTACTGTAGTGTTAGTGTACACGAGGTACTGTAGTGTTAGTGTACACGAGGTAGTGTTAGTGTATACGAGGTACTGTAGTGTTAGTGTACACGAGGTAGTGT
>NC_091380.1:1620844-1630844 GCF_038502225.1 Cherax quadricarinatus
AAGTGGTCCGGGACCTTCTTCTGACTTAAATGTGTGATTTGTTATACTGTCTAGATAGGGAAGTATTTAAGGCGTTTAAAACAACACGTTTTCATTGGCTGTGACAAAGATTTCGTATTCAAGCTTTCTCTCTTGTTTTTATATACTCTTCTCTTTTTTTCCTGTCTTCTCTCCCTTCTCTTCTTTCTCTCTTTCTCTCTCCGTGTGGGGCGGAGCTCAGTATATCAAGTCAAGTGTGAACAATTCTGGCAGGTCTTGTTCAATAACCAGGAAATAGTATTTTAATGGTGAGTGAGTGAGTGAGTGAGAGAGTGAGAGAGTGAGTGAGTGAGAGAGTGAGTGAGAGAGTGAGAGAGTGAGTGAGAGAGTGAGAGAGTGAGTGAGAGAGAGACTTCATGTGTGTGTCATTGTCATAGCTTCCTCCTCAAATTCTTCAAGTCATGTGACGTCTCTTAAGGTTTGTATACTATCTACTACATGAGGGTCATTAAGGCTGCCTGTCATATATACACTGACATCAAGGATACTTGTATTCCTAAGACGGATTAAAATATGCTCTCGAAGGATATATACTGAGAGGTATATACCTCGGGGTGCATGTACGTTGAGAGATACACATCTGTAGGTACAGAAATTGAGAGACATACATCAGGGTGTATATAAACTGAGATACACACCTCTCGGTATATATACACTGAGGTATACACACTTCTTCGTGTATATACATTGAGCAGTACGCAACTCTGAAAATATATATTCTAGGTAAACACGTGTGTGTGTGTTTATGTGTGGAATAAGAGATCACATGTCCCGTGGTAGGTTTCTCGCCACACATGCCCACGGGGTCACCACACATGCCCACGGGGTCACCACACATACCCACGGGGTCAAAGCATGCCATTCGTTGTTATAAGCAACCAACCGTTTCTTTTGTTGTTGTTACCGTAAATTACAGAGGTATTTTGGGGATTTTTTTGAACCTAAGTTTTACTGTTACCTTATTACGCTTGCGATGAGAGAGAGAGAGAGAAATAGAGAGACCATTATAAATTACTGCAAATTAAACTACCATGGTTCTTGGAACACGTCATTAAGATTTGTTAACCTCCTTGATAACTGGTGAGAAAGTTGGTTGTTAGACTTTCTTCTGTTTAATTATTTTAAGTCTTTTCAGAGTGGCTATGTTCGGCTGATTCACTTTAATAAATAATTCATATGCAATAATCCATAGAAATAATTGTTATAAAAATCTCACGATTTCCTTAGAACAAGTTCAAGACGTGTTTTTCCATGGATGATTTAGACAGAATATATATACCAAAAGGTGTAATATATATATATATATATATATATATATATATATATATATATATATATATATATATATATATATATATATATATATATATATATATATATATACACTGAGAGGAGTACTGGGGATCGAACTGGTGTCCTTGTTGGGTAACCCCAGCACCAACTAAGCTAGCAGTTGGGTCTAACCACACAAAGATTTTTCACACACACACTGTGGCTTAGTTGGTGTAGTTGTGGATTCACAACCGTGGTGACACCGGTTCGACTCCCAGTACTCCTTGGACACTATGGCAATATTCTGAGTTCACTGTACCAGGATTACCTTCGTCTTGTTTTAAGTGCAAAGGGCCATCGACACACTGCCAACACTGTGTACTGTGACTGAGAAGTACAAACATGCACATACACACACACACGTTTGAAGAATTGTACCACTGCGATGTTCATCATGTTCATCATGGGGGCTGACTTACCCACTGAGTACCCATGATGATTTGAAGTCCGCTGGTTCACACCACTCGGACCAACGTCGAACTGACCTTTGCTGTCAAGAGTCGCGGCCTTATATACCTGCAGCCACAGCACCGCCTCCCTCCCCCGGGCTTTCCCTCACCTCCCCCGAGCCTCTTCCTGCCCACTTCTAAGTTGGTTACTTGGGTTTGAAGTCTATCTACTACACGAGGGTCATTAATGCTGCATGTCACCTTTACACCATCCGTCAAGAATACTTTAATACCTAAAATAGTGTATGTACCGGGAGACAAACACTCAGTATACACTGAGAGACACTATGTATACACTGAGAGACACTGTATACACTGAGAGACACTGTATACACTGAGAGACACTGTATACACTGAGAGACACTGTATACACTGAGAAACACTAAATGCACTGAGAGACACCGTATACACTGAGAGACACTGTATATACTGAGAGACACTATAAACACTGAGAGACACTATACACTGAGAAACACTAAATGCACTGAGAGACACTGTATACACTGAGAGACACTGTATACACTGAGAGACACTATAAACACTGAGAGACACTGTATACACTGAGAAACACTAAATGCACTGAGAGACACTGTATACACTGAGAGACACTATATACACTGAGAGGCACTATACACTGAGAGACACTATATGCACTGAGAGACACTGTATACACTGAGAGACACTGTATACACTGAGAGACACTATAAACACTGAGAGACACTGTATACACTGAGAGACACTATATACACTGAGAGGCACTATACACTGAGAGACACTATATGCACTGAGAGACACTGTATACACTGAGAGACACTATATACACTGAGAGACACTGTATACACTGAGAGACACTGTATAAGATAAGATAAGATTTCGTTCGGATTTTTAACCCCGGAGGGTTAGCCACCCAGGATAACCCAAGAAAGTCAGTGCGTCATCGAGGACTGTCTAACTTATTTCCATTGGGGTCCTTAATCTTGTCCCCCAGGATGCCACCCACACCAGTCGACTAACACCCAGGTACCTATTTGCTGCTAGGTGAACAGGACAACAGGTGTAAGGAAACGTGTCGAAATGTTTCCACCCGCCGGGAATCGAACCCGGGCCCTCCGTGTGTGAAGCGGAAGCTTTAGCCACCAGGCCACCGGGCCACTGAGAGACACTATATACACTGAGAGACACTATACACTGAGAGACACTGTATACACTGAGAGACACTGTACACTGAGAGGCACTGTATACACTGAGACACTATACACTGAGAGACACTGTATACACTGAGAGACACTATACACTGAGAGACACTGTATACACTGAGAGACACTATACACAGAGACACTGTATACACTGAGAGACACTATACACAGAGACACTGTATACACTGAGAGACACTATACACAGAAACACTGTATACACTGAGAGACACTATACACTGAGAGACACTATACACTGAGAGACACTGTATACACTGAGAGACACTATACACTGAGAGACACTGTATACACTGAGACACACTGTATACACTGAGACACTATACACTGAGAGACACTGTATACACTGAGAGACACTATACACTGAGAGACACTGTATACACTGAGAGACACTATACACAGAGACACTGTATACACTGAGAGACACTATACACTGAGAGACACTGTATACACTGAGAGACACTATACACTGAGAGACACTGTATACACTGAGAGACACTGTATACACTGAGAGACACTGTATACACTGAGAGACACTGTATACACTGAGAGACACTGTATACACTGAGAGACACTGTATATACTGAGAGACATTGTATACACTGAGAGTCACTATACACTGAGAGACACTATACACTGAGAGACACTGTATACACTGAGAGACACTGTATATACTGAGAGACATTGTATACACTGAGAGACACTGTATACACTGAGAGACACTGTATATACTGAGAGACACTGTATACACTGAGAGACACTGTATATACTGAGAGACACTGTATACACTGAGAGACACTGTATATACTGAAAGACATTGTATACACTGAGAGACACTGTATATACTGAGAGACACTATACACTGAGAGACACTATACACTGAGAGACACTGTATACACTGAGAGACACTGTATATACTGAGAGACATTGTATACACTGAGAGACACTGTATACACTGAGAGACACTGTATACACTGAGAGACACTATACACTGAGAGACACTGTATACACTGAGAGACACTGTATACACTGAGAGACACTATACACTGAGAGACACTGTATACACTGAGAGACACTGTATACACTGAGAGACACTGTATACACTGAGAGACACTATACACTGAGAGACACTGTATACACTGAGAGACACTGTATACACTGAGAGACACTGTATACACTGAGAGACACTATACACTGAGAGACACTGTATACACTGAGAGACACTGTATACACTGAGAGACACTGTATACACTGAGAGACACTATACACTGAGAGACACTGTATACACTGAGAGACACTGTATACACTGAGAGACAGTGTATATACTCACTGGAAGCTATCTTTACAACTAACCCACAATTAAAACTCAACGTTTCGGCCCTTCCTGGACCATTATCAAGTCACGAATTCTTCAGGAAGGACCGAAACGACGTCCATTTTACATTTAAATTGTAAGTTACGACAAGTTGTAGCTTGGGTATTGTGACTGGGTATTGTGACTCTGGGTATTATGACTGTGGGTATTGTGACTGGGTATTGTGACTCTGGGTATTATGACTGGGTATTGTGACTCTGGGTATTGTAACTCTGGGTATTGTGACTCTGGGTATTATGAATGGGTATTGTGACTCTGGGTATTGTAACTCTGGGTATTGTAACTCTGGGTATTGTAACTCTGGGTATTGTGACTGGGTATTATGACTGGGTATTGTGACTCTGGGTATTGTAACTCTGGGTATTGTGACTAGGTATTGTGACTCTGGGTATTATGACTGGGTATTGTGACTGGGAATTATGACTCTGGGTATTGTGACTGGGTGCTGTGACTGGGTACTGTGACTGATTATTTTGACTGGGTATCGTGACTGAGTACTGTGGCTCTGGGTATTGTGACACTGGATATTGACTCTGGGTATTGTGACTGGGTGCTGTGACTCTGGGTACTGTGACTGGGTATTGTGACTCGGTATCGTGACTGGGTACTGTGACTCTGGGTACTTTGACCCTGGGTAATTTGACTCTGGGTACTGTGGGTATTGTGACACTGGGTACTGTGACCCTGGGTACTGTGACTCTGCATACTGACTCTGGGTACTGTGACCCTGAGTACTGTGACTGGGTACTGGCTCTGGGTACTGTGACCCTGAGTACTGTGACTCTGGGTATTGTGACTCTGGGTACTGTGACCCTTGGTACTGTGACTCTGGGTACTGTGACTCTGGGTACTCTGACCCTGGGTACTGTGACCCTGGGTACTGTGACTGGATACTGACTCTGGGTACTGTGACTCTGGATACTGACTCTGGGTATTGTGACCCTGGGTACTGTGACTCTGGATACTGACTCTCGGTATTGTGACCCTGGGTACTGTGACTGGATACTGACTCTGGGTACTGTGACTCTGGGTATTGTGACCCTGAGCACTGTGACTTTGGGTACTGTGACCCTGAGTACTGTGACTGGGTACTGTGACTCTTGGTATTGTGACTCTGGGTACTGTGACCCTGAGTACTGTGACTCTGGGTACTGTGACTGGGTACTGTGATTCTGGGTATTGTGACCCTGAGTACTGTGACCCTGGGTACTGTGACCCTGGGAACTGTGACTCTGGATACTGACTCTGGGTACTGTGACTCTGGGTATTGTGACCCTGAGTACTGTGACCCTGGGTACTGTGACTCTGGATACTGACTCTGGGTACTGTGACCCTGGGTACTGTGACTCTGGATACTGACTCTGGGTACTGTGACTCTGGGTATTGTGACCCTGGGTACTGTGACTCTGGATACTGACTCTGGGTACTGTGGCTCTGGATACTGACTCTGGGTACTGTGACTCTGGGTACTGTGACTCTGGGTACTGTGACTGGATACTGACTCTGGGTACTGTGACTCTGGGTACTGTGACCCTGGGTACTGTGACTGGGTACTGTGACCCTGGGTACTGTGATTCTGGGTACTGCGACCCTGGGTACTGTGACCCTGGGTACTGTGACTCTGGGTACTGTGACCGTGGGTACTGTGATTCTGGGCACTGTGACCCTGGGTACTGTGACTCTGGGTACTGTGACCCTGGGTACTGTGACCCTGGGTACTGTGACCCTGGGTACTGTGACCCTGGGTACTGTGACTCTGGGTACTGTGACCCTGGGTACTGTGACTCTGGGTACTGTGACTCTGGATACTGTGACTCTGGATACTGACTCTGGGTACTGTGACTCTGGGTACTGTGACCCTGGGTAATGTGACTCTGGGTACTGTGACTGGATACTGACTGGGTACTGTGACTCTGGGTACTGTGACTCTAGGTACTGTGACCCTGGGTACTGTGACTCTGGGTACTGTGACCCTGGGTACTGTGACCCTGGGTACTGTGACCCTGGGTACTGTGACCCTGGGTACTGTGACTCTGGGTACTGTGACCCTGGGTACTGTGACTCTGGATACTGTGACTCTGGATACTGACTCTGGGTACTGTGACCCTGGGTACTGTGACTCTGGGTACTGTGACTGGATACTGACTGGGTACTGTGACTCTGGGTACTGTGACTCTAGGTACTGTGACCCTGGGTACTGTGACCCTGGGTACTGTGACCCTGGGTACTGTGACTGGGTACTGTGACCCTGGGTACTGTGACCCTGGGTACTGTGACTGGGTACTGTGACTCTGGGTACTGTGACTCTGGGTACTGTGACCCTGGGTACTGTGACCCTGGGTACTGTGATTCTGGGTACTGTGACCCTGGGTACTGTGACCCTGGGTACTGTGACCCTGGGTACTGTGACCCTGGGTACTGTGACTCTGGGTACTGTGACTCTGGGTACTGTGACCCTGGGTACTGTGACCCTGGGTACTGTGACCCTGGGTACTATGACTCTGGGTACTGTGACTCTGGGTACTGTGACTCTGGGTACTGTGACCCTGGGTACTGTGACTCTGGGTACTGTGACCCTGGGTACTGTGACCCTGTGTACTGTGACCCTGGGTACTGTGACCCTGGGTACTGTGACTCTGGGTACTGTGACTCTGGCTACTGTGACCCTGGGTACTGTGACCCTGGGTACTGTGACCCTGGGTACTGTGACCCTGGGTACTGTGGCTCTGGGTACTGTGACTCTGGGTACTGTGACTCTGGGTACTGTGACCCTGGGTACTGTGACTCTGGGTACTGTGACTCTGGGTACTGTGACCCTGGGTACTGTGACCCTGGGTACTGTTACTCTGGGTACTGTGACTCTGGGTACTGTGACTCTGGGTACTGTGACCCTGGGTACTGTGACTCTGGGTACTGTGACTCTGGGTACTGTGACCCTGGGTACTGTGACTCTGGGTACTGTGACTCTGGGTACTGTGACCCTGGGTACTGTGACTCTGGGTACTGTGACTCTGGGTACTGTGACCCTGGGTACTGTGACTCTGGGTACTGTGACTCTGGGTACTGTGACCCTGGGTACTGTGACTCTGGGTACTGTGACTCTGGGTACTGTGACTGGGTACTGTGACCCTGGGTGCTGTGACCCTGGGTACTGTGACCCTGGGTACTGTGACTCTGGGTACTGTGACTCTGGGTACTGTGACCCTGGGTACTGTGACTCTGGGTACTGTGACTCTGGGTACTGTGACCCTGGGTACTGTGACCCTGGGTACTGTGACTCTGGGTACTGTGACTCTGGGTACTGTGACCCTGGGTACTGTGACCCTGGGTAAAGTACAACCAAAGACATTTTCTTCTTTAAGTTACTTTGTTCTGTGTTAACTACGACTTGAAACTTAGATACTTTAAGTTAATTACTTTATTGTAGTGACACAAATAACTCACAGATGGGAGAAACATGTTCTGACGATGTTTCGGTCCGAAACATCGTCACAAGTTTGTCTTGTATGTGGGCTATTTATTATTATTATTATTATTATTATTATTATTATTATTATTATTATTATTATTGCTTATATTTTACCCTCAAATCTTCCTGTTATCAGTGTTATCTCTCCCAGGATCACTATCTTAGTGTTATCTCTCCCAGGATCACTATCTTAGTGTTATCTCTCCCAGGATCACTATCTTAGTGTTATCTCTCCCAGGATCACTATCTTAGTGTTATCTCTCCCAGGATCACTATCTTAGTGTTATCTCTCCCAGGATCACTATCTTAGTGTTATCTCTCCCAGGATCACTATCTTAGTGTTATCTCTCCCAGGATCACTATCTTAGTGTTATCTCTCCCAGGATCACTATCTTAGTGTTATCTCTCCCAGGATCACTATCTTAGTGTTATCTCTCCCAGGATCACTATCTTAGTGTTATCTCTCCCAGGATCACTATCTTAGTGTTATCTCTCCCAGGATCACTATCTTAGTGTTATCTCTCCCAGGATCACTATCTTAGTGTTATCTCTCCCAGGATCACTATCTTAGTGTTATCTCTCCCAGGATCACTATCTTAGTGTTATATCTCCCAGGATCACTATCTTAGTGTTATCTCTCCCAGGATCACTATCTTAGTGTTATCTCTCCCAGGATCACTATCTTAGTGTTATCTCTCCCAGGATCACTATCTTAGTGTTATCTCTCCCAGGATCACTATCTTAGTGTTATCTCTCCCAGGATCACTATCTTAGTGTTATCTCTCCCAGGATCACTATCTTAGTGTTATCTCTCCCAGGATCACTATCTTAGTGTTATCTCTCCCAGGATCACTATCTTAGTGTTATCTCTCCCAGGATCACTATCTTAATGTTATCTCCCAGGATCACTATCTTAGTGTTATCCTTCAAGATCACTATCTCAGTGTTATCCTTCAAGATCACTATCAGTGTTATCCTTCAAGATCACTATCAGTGTTATCCTTCAATATCTCTACTCTGTTAGTGTTATCCTTCAAGATCACTATCTCAGTGTTATCCTTCAAGATCACTATCTCAGTGTTATCCTTCAAGATCACTATCTCAGTGTTATCCTTCAAGATCACTATCTCAGTGTTATCCTTCAACATCACTACTCTGTCAGTGTTATCCTTCAATATCACTACTCTCTCAGTGTTATCCTTCAAGATCACTATCTCAGTGTTATCCTTCAAGATCACTATCTCAGTGTTATCCTTCAATATCACTACTCTCTCAGTGTTATCCTTCAAGATCACTATCTCAGTGTTATCCTTCAAGATCACTATCTCAGTGTTATCCTTCAATATCACTACTCTCTCAGTGTTATCCTTCAAGATCACTATCTCAGTGTTATCCTTCAAGATCACTATCTCAGTGTTATCCTTCAATATCACTACTCTCTCAGTGTTATCCTTCAAGATCACTATCTCAGTGTTATCCTTCAAGATCACCCTATAGATAAGTACAATACCTCATGGGCAGTACTTGTAAATAAATAGGAATGTGAGTGTGCCCTTGGCATTATATTGTGGCGCTGCCCACTGCCCACCATAACACATTTAATACCAGGATGAGAGTGTTCCAAGTTTTTTCTCCTTGCATTTTCTAATATACAGGTCAAGAGTTGTTATTCTGCCTCAGTTAACAGAGTAATAGTTATCATACATCATCTTGTTTACTGGTTAACAGTTATCTTACCTCAGCTTATTAAACTATGTATAGTATACTAACATTGTTGTTGTAGGGCTGTCACCCAGGATGTCTACAAGTCAGGCTTCTTTAGACTGATACGGAGGTGCATTTTGTGTTGATAGTGTTGCCTCTCTTAGCCTTGATAGAAGGTGTTGCGTCTCTTAGCCTTGATAGAAGGTATTGCGTCTCTTAGCTCTGATAGAAGGTGTTGCGTCTCTTAGCCCTGATAGAAGGTGTTGCGTCTCTTAGCCCCTGATAGAAGGTGTTGCGTCTCTTAGCCTTGATAGAAGGTGTTGCGTCTCTTAGCCTTGATAGAAGGTGTTGCGTCTCTTAGCCCTGATAGAAGGTGTTGCGTCTCTTAGCCCTGATAGAAGGTGTTGCGTCTCTTAGCCTT
>NC_091380.1:1635844-1650844 GCF_038502225.1 Cherax quadricarinatus
GAAGTATTATAATTACGTTATGTCAGTTATATTGAAAGAGTTTTACTGGTGTATGTATACAAGATGTACCAAGATCACTACCGACTACCGCATCTGAGTCACTGTTGTGGTGAGGGAGGGAAGATTGACACACACAGAGTGAAAGAACCTCCAGAGCATTATAAACTGTGATTATTATTTATATTTGACATCTGTTCTGTGTGATTATTTTGAACGTGTTTAATATATTCAATATTGTAGTTATAGTCTCTCAGTTTGTGCGAGTCTACTTATACGTTTTCATTGTTTTTTTCGGGGGATTCCCTCATGTGGTTGGTCCAGAGCGGGTTCACTGCTGGTATGTGGTGCTCTGCTGATAGGTAAATATGTAGTTTAAGTGACGTGCTGTGTGTGTGTGTGTGTGTGTGTGTGTGTGTGTGTGTGTGTGTGTGTGTGTGTGTATGTGTGTATGCGTCACTGTTTTGTCTATCAATTCAGTTTGCGAGAATTTTCTCTGTCTGCTATTGTTGTTTTTCCAAGGCTTGTCGCCCTCCCTGTCTGTGGACAACTATGAAGGCCAACACACATACACACACACACACACACACATACACACACACACACACACACACACACACACACACACACACACACACACACACACACACACACACACACACACACACACACACACACACGCACGGTCACAAAAAAAGTCGTAAGAAAACAGAGGTGTCAAACCAGGTCAGGTTAGCAGGGACTCTCTAGACAAACACGAGACACCGAGGCTGAAGAATATTTGACAGAAGGGTATCAAGTGGGTTTTGTATCATCTGGGCACCTCATCACCTGTGACGCACTCGTGACACACTCACCTATGACGCACTCATCTGGGCATCTCATCACCTGTGACGCACTCGTGACACACTCACGTGTGGCGCACTCATCTGGGCACCTCATCACCTGTGACGCACTCATCTGGGCATCTCATCACTTGTGACGCACTCGTGACACACTCACCTGTGACGTACTCGTGACGCACTCATCTGGGCATCTCATCACCTGTGGCGCACTCATCTGGGCATCTCATCACTTGTGACGCACTCATCTGGGCTGAAGAATATTTGACAGAAGGGTATCAAGTGGGTTTTGTATCATCTGGGCACCTCATCACCTGTGACGCACTCGTGACACACTCACCTGTGAAGCACTCGTGACGCACTCATCTGGGCATCTCATCACCTGTGATGCACTCATCTGGGCATCTCATCACTTGTGAAGCACTCGTGACACACTCACCTGTGACGCACTTATCTGGGCACCTCATCACCTGTGACGCACTCGTGACACACTCACCTGTGACACACTCATCTGGGCACCTCATCACCTGTGACGCACTCGTGACACTCACCTGTGACGCACTCATCTGGGCACACTGCCAGTGGAAGTCAGGATATTCCTATCCCACATTTTCAGTGCTGATGGGGAAGCGCTAAGAGCTTAAGGATCATACAGCACCTGGGCAGTGACATTAAAAGGGCAGTCAGTTTGATCTGAGGAAGAGGTGAGTAGCTCTGATTACCTTGGTGTGAATTTAATACCCGAGTATTAATTTAACATGCGGGTATCAAATTTAATACCCAAGTATCAATTTAACATGCGGGTATCAAATTTAATACCCAAGTATCAATTTAACATGCGGGTATCAAATTTAATACCCAAGTATCAATTTAACATGCGGGTATCAAATTTAATACCCAAGTATCAATTTAACATGCGGGTATCAAATTTAATACCCAAGTATCAATTTAACATGCGGGTATCAAATTTAATACCCAAGTATCAATTTAACACGCGGGTATCAAATTTAATACCCAAGTATCAGTTAAACACGTGGGTATCAAATTTAATACCCAAGTATCAATTTAACATGCGGGTATCAAATTTAATACCCAAGTATCAATTTAACACGTGGGTATCAAATTTAATACCCAAGTATCAATTTAACACGTGGGTATCAAATTTAAAACCCAAGTATCAATTTAACACGCGGGTATCAAATTTAATACCCAAGTATCAATTCAACACGCGGGTATCATATTTAATACCCAAGTATCAATTTAACATGCGGGTATCAAATTTAATACCCAAGTATCAATTTAACACGTGGGTATCAAATTTAATACCCAAGTATCAATTTAACATGCGGGTATCAAATTTAATACCCAAGTATCAATTTAACATGCGGGTATCAAATTTAATACCCAAGTATCAATTTAACATGCGGGTATCAAATTTAATACCCAAGTATCAATTTAACACGTGGGTATCAAATTTAATACCCAAGTATCAATTTAACACGCGGGTATCAAATTTAATACCCAAGTATCAATTTAACATGCGGGTATCAAATTTAATACCCAAGTATCAATTTAACACGCGGGTATCAAATTTAATACCCAAGTATCAATTTAACATGCGGGTATCAAATTTAATACCCAAGTATCAATTTAACACGCGGGTATCAAATTTAATACCCAAGTATCAATTTAACATTTGGGTATCAAATTTAATACCCAAGTATCAATTTAACACGCGGGTATCAAATTTAATACCCAAGTATCAATTTAACATTTGGGTATCAAATTTAATACCCAAGTATCAATTTAACACGCGGATATCAAATTTAATACCCAAGTATCAATTTAACACGTGGGTATCAAATTTAATACCCAAATATCAATTTAACACGCGGGTATCAAATTAAAAATCATTAAATATTCCTGGGTATCACCTCTGGTAATATTTAAGGTTAACTTAACTCGGGAAATTTAAAATATCGTATAAAAAAAAAATAGTTTTCAGTAATTTCAAAATTTTAATTTTGCTGTTGTATCACTTTCAAAATTTAATTTTGCTGCTGTATCACTTTCAAAATTTAATTTTGCTGTTGTATCACTTTCAAAATTTTAATTTTGCTGCTGTATCACTTTCAAAATTTAATTTTGCTGCTGTATCACTTTCAAAATTTAATTTTGCTGCTGTATCACTTTCAAAATTTAATTTTGCTGCTGTATCACTTTCAAAATTTAATTTTGCTGCTGTATCACTTTCAAATTTTAATTTTGCTGTTGTATCACTTTCAAAATTTTAATTTTGCTGCTGTATCACTTTCAAAATTTTAATTTTGCTGCTGTATCACTTTCAAAATTTTAATTTTGCTGCTGTATCACTTTCAAAATTTTAATTTTTCTGTTATATCACTTTCAAAATTTTAATTTTGCTGCTGTATCACTTTCAAAATTTTAATTTTGCTGCTGTATCACTTTCAAAATTTTAATTTTGCTGCTGTATCACTTTCAAAATTTTAATTTTGCTGCTGTATCACTTTCAAAATTCTCTACGGTCCTCTTAAGAATTTTTTTTTATGTTTTTTAAGATTGTCTAATGTGATGAGAAGTCCAACTGCTTATTGAAGTGACTAACTTGCCACACCCAGTAAACTGGTACTTTCCTGGTGGTAAGATGTATCACCAGTAAACTGGTACTTTCCTGGTGGTAAGATGTATCACCAGTAAACTGGTACTTTCCTGGTGGTAAGATGTATCACCAGTAAACTGGTACTTTCCTGGTGGTAAGATGTATCACCAGTAAACTGGTACTTTCCTGGTGGTAAGATGTATCACCAGTAAACTGGTACTTTCCTGGTGGTAAGATGTATCACCAGTAAACTGGTACTTTCCTGGTGGTAAGATGTATCTCCGGTAAACTGGTACTTTCCTGGTGGTAAGATGTATCACCAGTAAACTGGTACTTTCCTGGTGGTAAGATGTATCACCAGTAAACTGGTACTTTCCTGGTGGTAAGATGTATCTCCGGTAAACTGGTACTTTCCTGGTGGTAAGATGTATCACCAGTAAACTGGTACTTTCCTGGTGGTAAGATGTATCACCAGTAAACTGGTACTTTCCTGGTGGTAAGATGTATCACCAGTAAACTGGTACTTTCCTGGTGGTAAGATGTATCACCAGTAAACTGGTACTTTCCTGGTGGTAAGATGTATCACCAGTAAACTGGTACTTTCCTGGTGGTAAGATGTATCACCAGTAAACTGGTACTTTCCTGGTGGTAAGATGTATCACCAGTAAACTGGTACTTTCCTGGTGGTAAGATGTATCACCAGTAAACTGGTACTTTCCTGGTGGTAAGATGTATCACCAGTAAACTGGTACTTTCCTGGTGGTAAGATGTATCACCAGTAAACTGGTACTTTCCTGGTGGTAAGATGTATCTCCGGTAAACTGGTACTTTCCTGGTGGTAAGATGTATCACCAGTAAACTGGTACTTTCCTGGTGGTAAGATGTATCACCAGTAAACTGGTACTTTCCTGGTGGTAAGATGTATCACCAGTAAACTGGTACTTTCCTGGTGGTAAGATGTATCTCCGGTAAACTGGTACTTTCCTGGTGGTAAGATGTATCACCAGTAAACTGGTACTTTCCTGGTGGTAAGATGTATCACCAGTAAACTGGTACTTTCCTGGTGGTAAGATGTATCACCAGTAAACTGGTACTTTCCTGGTGGTAAGATGTATCTCCGGTAAACTGGTACTTTCCTTGTGGTAAGATGTATCACCAGTAAACTGGTACTTTCCTTGTGGTAAGATGTATCACCAGTAAACTGGTACTTTCCTGGTGGTAAGATGTATCACCAGTAAACTGGTACTTTCCTGGTGGTAAGATGTATCTCCGGTAAACTGGTACTTTCCTGGTGGTAAGATGTATCACCAGTAAACTGGTACTTTCCTGGTGGTAAGATGTATCACCAGTAAACTGGTACTTTCCTGGTGGTAAGATGTATCACCAGTAAACTGGTACTTTCCTGGTGGTAAGATGTATCTCCGGTAAACTGGTACTTTCCTGGTGGTAAGATGTATCACCAGTAAACTGGTACTTTCCTGGTGGTAAGATGTATCACCAGTAAACTGGTACTTTCCTGGTGGTAAGATGTATCACCAGTAAACTGGTACTTTCCTGGTGGTAAGATGTATCTCCGGTAAACTGGTACTTTCCTGGTGGTAAGATGTATCACCAGTAAACTGGTACTTTCCTGGTGGTAAGATGTATCACCAGTAAACTGGTACTTTCCTGGTGGTAAGATGTATCACCAGTAAACTGGTACTTTCCTGGTGGTAAGATGTATCACCAGTAAACTGGTACTTTCCTGGTGGTAAGATGTATCACCAGTAAACTGGTACTTTCCTGGTGGTAAGATGTATCTCCGGTAAACTGGTACTTTCCTGGTGGTAAGATGTATCACCAGTAAACTGGTACTTTCCTGGTGGTAAGATGTATCTCCGGTAAACTGGTACTTTCCTGGTGGTAAGATGTATCACCAGTAAACTGGTACTTTCCTGGTGGTAAGATGTATCACCAGTAAACTGGTACTTTCCTGGTGGTAAGATGTATCACCAGTAAACTTGTACTTTCCTTGTGGTAAGATGTATCACCAGTAAACTGGTACTTTCTTGGTGGTAAGATGTATCACCAATAAACTGGTACTTTCCTGGTGGTAAGATGTATCACCAGTAAACTGGTACTTTCCTGGTGGTAAGATGTATCTCCGGTAAACTGGTACTTTCCTGGTGGTAAGATGTATCACCAGTAAACTGGTACTTTCCTTGTGGTAAGATGTATCACCAGTAAACTCGTACTTTCCTGGTGGTAAGATGTATCACCAGTAAACTGGTACTTTCCTGGTGGTAAGATGTATCACCAGTAAACTGGTACTTTCCTGGTGGTAAGATATATCTCCAGTAAACTGGTACTTTCCTGGTGGTAAGATGTATCTCCGGTAAACTGGTACTTTCCTGGTGGTAAGATGTATCACCAGTAAACTGGTACTTTCCTGGTGGTAAGATGTATCACCAGTAAACTGGTACTTTCCTGGTGGTAAGATGTATCACCAGTAAACTGGTACTTTCCTGGTGGTAAGATGTATCACCAGTAAACTGGTACTTTCCTGGTGGTAAGATGTATCACCAGTAAACTGGTACTTTCCTGGTGGTAAGATGTATCACCAGTAAACTGGTACTTTCCTGGTGGTAAGATGTATCTCCGGTAAACTGGTACTTTCCTGGAGGTAAGATGTATCACCAGTAAACTGGTACTTTCCTGGTGGTAAGATGTATCACCAGTAAACTGGTACTTTCCTGGTGGTAAGATGTATCACCAGTAAACTGGTACTTTCCTGGTGGTAAGATGTATCTCCGGTAAACTGGTACTTTCCTGGTGGTAAGATGTATCACCAGTAAACTGGTACTTTCCTGGTGGTAAGATGTATCTCCGGTAAACTGGTACTTTCCTGGTGGTAAGATGTATCACCAGTAAACTGGTACTTTCCTGGTGGTAAGATGTATCACCAGTAAACTGGTACTTTCCTGGTGGTAAGATGTATCACCAGTAAACTTGTACTTTCCTGGTGGTAAGATGTATCACCAGTAAACTGGTACTTTCTTGGTGGTAAGATGTATCACCAGTAAACTGGTACTTTCCTGGTGGTAAGATGTATCACCAGTAAACTGGTACTTTCCTTGTGGTAAGATGTATCACCAGTAAACTGGTACTTTCCTGGTGGTAAGATGTATCACCAGTAAACTGGTACTTTCCTGGTGGTAAGATGTATCACCAGTAAACTGGTACTTTCCTGGTGGTAAGATATATCTCCAGTAAACTGGTACTTTCCTGGTGGTAAGATGTATCTCCGGTAAACTGGTACTTTCCTGGTGGTAAGATGTATCTCCAGTAAACTGGTACTTTCCTGGTGGTAAGATGTATCACCAGTAAACTGGTACTTTCCTTGTGGTAAGATGTATCACCAGTAAACTGGTACTTTCCTGGTGGTAAGATGTATCACCAGTAAACTGGTACTTTCCTGGTGGTAAGATGTATCTCCCGTAAACTGGTACTTTCCTGGTGGTAAGATGTATCACCAGTAAACTGGTACTTTCCTGGTGGTAAGATGTATCACCAGTAAACTGGTACTTTCCTGGTGGTAAGATGTATCACCAGTAAACTGGTACTTTCCTGGTGGTAAGATGTATCTCCGGTAAACTGGTACTTTCCTGGTGGTAAGATGTATCACCAGTAAACTGGTACTTTCCTGGTGGTAAGATGTATCTCCGGTAAACTGGTACTTTCCTGGTGGTAAGATGTATCACCAGTAAACTGGTACTTTCCTGGTGGTAAGATGTATCAACAGTAAACTGGTACTTTCCTGGTGGTAAGATGTATCACCAGTAAACTTGTACTTTCCTGGTGGTAAGATGTATCTCCGGTAAACTGGTACTTTCCTGGTGGTAAGATGTATCACCAGTAAACTGGTACTTTCCTGGTGGTAAGATGTATCACCAGTAAACTGGTACTTTCCTGGTGGTAAGATGTATCTCCGGTAAACTGGTACTTTCCTGGTGGTAAGATGTATCACCAGTAAACTGGTACTTTCCTGGTGGTAAGATGTATCACCAGTAAACTGGTACTTTCCTGGTGGTAAGATGTATCACCAGTAAACTGGTACTTTCCTGGTGGTAAGATGTATCACCAGTAAACTGGTACTTTCTTGGTGGTAAGATGTATCACCAGTAAACTGGTACTTTCCTGGTGGTAAGATGTATCACCAGTAAACTGGTACTTTCCTGGTGGTAAGATGTATCTCCGGTAAACTGGTACTTTCCTGGTGGTAAGATGTATCACCAGTAAACTGGTACTTTCCTTGTGGTAAGATGTATCACCAGTAAACTGGTACTTTCCTGGTGGTAAGATGTATCACCAGTAAACTGGTACTTTCCTGGTGGTAAGATGTATCTCCGGTAAACTGGTACTTTCCTGGTGGTAAGATGTATCTCCAGTAAACTGGTACTTTCCTGGTGGTAAGATGTATCACCAGTAAACTGGTACTTTCCTTGTGGTAAGATGTATCACCAGTAAACTGGTACTTTCCTGGTGGTAAGATGTATCACCAGTAAACTGGTACTTTCCTGGTGGTAAGATGTATCTCCCGTAAACTGGTACTTTCCTGGTGGTAAGATGTATCACCAGTAAACTGGTACTTTCCTGGTGGTAAGATGTATCACCAGTAAACTGGTACTTTCCTGGTGGTAAGATGTATCACCAGTAAACTGGTACTTTCCTGGTGGTAAGATGTATCTCCGGTAAACTGGTACTTTCCTGGTGGTAAGATGTATCACCAGTAAACTGGTACTTTCCTGGTGGTAAGATGTATCTCCGGTAAACTGGTACTTTCCTGGTGGTAAGATGTATCACCAGTAAACTGGTACTTTCCTGGTGGTAAGATGTATCACCAGTAAACTGGTACTTTCCTGGTGGTAAGATGTATCACCAGTAAACTTGTACTTTCCTGGTGGTAAGATGTATCACCAGTAAACTGGTACTTTCCTGGTGGTAAGATGTATCACCAGTAAACTGGTACTTTCCTGGTGGTAAGATGTATCACCAGTAAACTGGTACTTTCCTGGTGGTAAGATGTATCTCCGGTAAACTGGTACTTTCCTGGTGGTAAGATGTATCACCAGTAAACTGGTACTTTCCTTGTGGTAAGATGTATCACCAGTAAACTGGTACTTTCCTGGTGGTAAGATGTATCACCAGTAAACTGGTACTTTCCTGGTGGTAAGATGTATCACCAGTAAACTGGTACTTTCCTGGTGGTAAGATATATCTCCAGTAAACTGGTACTTTCCTGGTGGTAAGATGTATCTCTGGTAAACTGGTACTTTCCTGGTGGTAAGATGTATCTCCAGTAAACTGGTACTTTCCTGGTGGTAAGATGTATCACCAGTAAACTGGTACTTTCCTGGTGGTAAGATGTATCACCAGTAAACTGGTACTTTCCTGGTGGTAAGATGTATCACCAGTAAACTGGTACTTTCCTGGTGGTAAGATGTATCACCAGTAAACTGGTACTTTCCTGGTGGTGAGATGTATCACCAGTAAACTGGTACTTTCCTGGTGGTAAGATGTATCACCAGTAAACTGGTACTTTCCTGGTGGTAAGATGTATCACCAGTAAACTGGTACTTTCCTGGTGGTAAGATGTATCACCAGTAAACTGGTACTTTCCTTGTGGTAAGATGTATCACCAGTAAACTGGTACTTTCCTGGTGGTAAGATGTATCACCAGTAAACTGGTACTTTCCTGGTGGTAAGATGTATCACCAGTAAACTGGTACTTTCCTTGTGGTAAGATGTATCACCAGTAAACTGGTACTTTCCTGGTGGTAAGATGTATCTCCGGTAAATTGGTACTTTTCTGGTGGTAAGATGTATCTCCAGTAAACTGGTACTTTCCTTGTGGTAAGATGTATCTCCGGTAAACTGGTACTTTCATGACTGTAAGATGTATCACCAGTAAACTGGTACTGTCTTGACTGTAAGATGTATCACCAGTAAACTGGTACTTTCCTGGTGGTAAGATGTATCTCCGGTAAACTGGTACTTTCATGACTGTATGATGTATCACCAGTAAACTGGTACTGTCTTGACTGTAAGATGTATCACCAGTAAACTGGTACTTTCCTGGTGGTAAGATGTATCTCCAGTAAACTGGTACTTTCCTGGTGGTAAGATGTATCTCCAGTAAACTGGTACTGTCTTGACTGTAAGATGTATCACCAGTAAACTGGTACTTTCCTGGTGGTAAGATGTATCTCCGGTAAACTGGTACTTTCCTGGTGGTAAGATGTATCACCAGTAAACTGGTACTTTCCTGGTGGTAAGATGTATCTCCGGTAAACTGGTACTTTCCTGGTGGTAAGATGTATCACCAGTAAACTGGTACTTTCCTGGTGGTAAGATGTATCACCAGTAAACTGGTACTTTCCTGGTGGTAAGATGTATCACCAGTAAACTTGTACTTTCCTGGTGGTAAGATGTATCACCAGTAAACTGGTACTTTCCTGGTGGTAAGATGTATCACCAGTAAACTGGTACTTTCCTGGTGGTAAGATGTATCACCAGTAAACTGGTACTTTCCTGGTGGTAAGATGTATCTCCGGTAAACTGGTACTTTCCTGGTGGTAAGATGTATCACCAGTAAACTGGTACTTTCCTTGTGGTAAGATGTATCACCAGTAAACTGGTACTTTCCTGGTGGTAAGATGTATCACCAGTAAACTGGTACTTTCCTGGTGGTAAGATGTATCACCACTAAACTGGTACTTTCCTGGTGGTAAGATATATCTCCAGTAAACTGGTACTTTCCTGGTGGTAAGATGTATCTCCGGTAAACTGGTACTTTCCTGGTGGTAAGATGTATCTCCAGTAAACTGGTACTTTCCTGGTGGTAAGATGTATCACCAGTAAACTGGTACTTTCCTGGTGGTAAGATGTATCACCAGTAAACTGGTACTTTCCTGGTGGTAAGATGTATCACCAGTAAACTGGTACTTTCCTGGTGATAAGATGTATCACCAGTAAACTGGTACTTTCCTGGTGGTAAGATGTATCACCAGTAAACTGGTACTTTCCTGGTGGTAAGATGTATCACCAGTAAACTGGTACTTTCCTGGTGGTAAGATGTATCACCAGTAAACTGGTACTTTCCTTGTGGTAAGATGTATCACCAGTAAACTGGTACTTTCCTGGTGGTAAGATGTATCTCCGGTAAATTGGTACTTTCCTGGTGGTAAGATGTATCTCCAGTAAACTGGTACTTTCCTTGTGGTAAGATGTATCTCCGGTAAACTGGTACTTTCATGACTGTAAGATGTATCACCAGTAAACTGGTACTGTCTTGACTGTAAGATGTATCACCAGTAAACTGGTACTTTCCTGGTGGTAAGATGTATCTCCGGTAAACTGGTACTTTCATGACTGTATGATGTATCACCAGTAAACTGGTACTGTCTTGACTGTAAGATGTATCACCAGTAAACTGGTACTTTCCTGGTGGTAAGATGTATCTCCAGTAAACTGGTACTGTCTTGACTGTAAGATGTATCACCAGTAAACTGGTACTTTCCTGGTGGTAAGATGTATCTCCGGTAAACTGGTACTTTCATGACTGTAAGATGTATCACCAGTAAACTGGTACTGTCTTGACTGTAAGATGTATCACCAGTAAACTGGTACTTTCCTGGTGGTAAGATGTATCACCAGTAAACTGGTACTTTCCTGGTGGTAAGATGTATCTCCGGTAAACTGGTACTTTCCTGGTGGTAAGATGTATCACCAGTAAACCGGTACTTTCCTGGTGGTAAGATGTATCACCAGTAAACTGGTACTTTCCTGGTGGTAAGATGTATCACCAGTAAACTGGTGTTAAGAATGTTATCACAACACAACCCTGATGTAACAATAGCAAGGGGTGGGCGTCTCTCAGTGTAAACACCACCAGCGTCTTGGTTTAGCCTCGACTTCGGAAAAATCCGGCACAAGACTACATTAGTGCCAGTGTCATCCGGCCTCATTCACACGCTCCAACATTCCCTCTCCTCTAGTTCGACCCTCAACCTACAAGTGATTCTTCAGGGCTACACTCAAGGTTTCAGACTGATACTTTAGAGATTGTAAGACAGAAAGACACGTTCATGGCTCCTCGTGTAAAACACTGAAGTTTTATCTAACTTCTAGGATCACTCTCCATTGCCTTTACCATGACCATGATACATGGTGGTTTGCACAGGTACCTGGGTACAAGGATTCTTGAGTCTAGTACCTCTGCAGCGTCATGCGTGATGCCCTGGGTAGTGGTGCGGGCAGACACACCTATAATTACGCTGATGTTAACAGTACTGATAAAAAACAATGGTTTTTCCCATCGTCTTACCATTACGTTAATAGGAAATGATATTTGACTAGCCACGCCGTGTGTGTCACTATCCAGCCCTGTCTCCAACACCTAGCCCCGATCCTATCCATACTGACCCGACCTACTCCGACCCCACACACTCCTGACCGACCTACTCCAGCTGTCTTAGTCCTAGCTGGCTATGCACCGCCTCACGCTACCTTACCCTGTAGTTGACCTTTGTAGATCTTACCAAAACTCCATCCTCTTGCTCAAATCCGGCCCGCCCTGCCCCGCCCTGCCCCTCCCTGCCCCGCCCTATCTAAACCTCGCGTGTGGCCAATCGTGTGGTATTATGAGTGATGGTGAGGCTGGAAAACACACACTGTCTGCGTGAGTAACATTATCAGAGGGAAACACATCACAATCACTCTCCTAGACAAATCACACAGCCACCTTCACTTACACAACACAACCACACAGCCCATTTTATGCGGTTTTTTTTTGGGGAGGGGATCTGACCATAGCGCTGACAAGACTGATGAGGAAGTGGATAGTGGATAAAGCTGAGAGATGGATTATGTATATATAAGAAGAGAGTATACTAAATTCACATTATATGCTGGTCTCTCCAGCATCTCTTAATAAGAGACAGTATTTGACTAAGAGACAGTATTTGACTAAGAGACAGTGTTTGACTAAGAGACAGTATTTGGCTAAGATACAGTGTTTGACTAAGAGACAGTGTTTGACTAAGAGACAGTATTTGACTAAGAGACAGTATTTGGCTAAGAGACAGTATTTGGCTAAGAGACAGTATTTGGCTAAGAGACAGTATTTGGCTAAGAGACAGTATTTGGCTAAGAGACAGTATTTGGCTAAGAGACAGTATTTGACTAAGAGACAGTATTTGGCTAAGAGACAGTATTTGGCTAAGAGACAGTATTTGGCTAAGAGACAGTATTTGACTAAGAGACAGTATTTGGCTAAGAGACAGTATTTGGCTAAGAGACAGTGTTTGGCTAAGAGACAGTATTTGGCTAAGAGACAGTATTTGGCTAAGATACAGTATTTGGCTAAGAGACAGTATTTGGCTAAGAGACAGTATTTGACTAAGAGACAGTATTTGGCTAAGAGACAGTGTTTGACTAAGAGACAGTATTTGGCTAAGATACAGTGTTTGACTAAGAGACAGTGTTTGACTAAGAGACAGTATTTGGCTAAGAGACAGTGTTTGACTAAGAGACAGTGTTTGACTAAGAGACAGTATTTGGCTAAGAGACAGTGTTTGACTAAGAGACAGTGTTTGACTAAGAGACAGTATTTGACTAAGAGACAGTATTTGGCTAAGAGACAGTATTTGGCTAAGAGACAGTATTTGGCTAAGAGACAGTATTTGGCTAAGAGACAGTATTTGGCTAAGATACAGTATTTGACTAAGAGACAGTATTTGGCTAAGAGACAGTATTTGGCTAAGAGACAGTATTTGACTAAGAGACAGTATTTGGCTAAGATACAGTATTTGGCTAAGAGACAGTATTTGACTAAGAGACAGTATTTGACTAAGAGACAGTATTTGGCTAAGATACAGTATTTGGCTAAGAGACAGTATTTGGCTAAGAGACAGTATTTGACTAAGAGACAGTATTTGACTAAGATACAGTATTTGGCTAAGAGACAGTATTTGGCTAAGATACAGTATTTGGCTAAGAGACAGTATTTGGCTAAGAGACAGTATTTGGCTAAGAGACAGTATTTAACTATTGATAAGACAGTCAGATGGGCGACTTGCTAACATAACAGCTGACGTTAGTGGGTCATCATGTGTCTGAGACACATGTCAGGTGACACATGTCCCGCTTGAAGACATGAAACATAAAAACATATACAACACAGCAAGTTAACCTGGAGTTTGTTTTAAAAGTTCATTGTCATATTGGCGAACATTTATTTGTATATTATATTAACATCCAGAATGTTAGGCATAAGGACACAAGTGCGACTAATGTGACGTTTTATTGTGGCAACGTTTCGCTCTCCAGGAACTTTATCAAGCTGGTAACTCTTACCTAACATATTGTCGGAAATATGAGAAATATTTCTGGAAATAGTGTAGAAATCTTTAGCAGGAAACTGGACAAGCACCTCCAGTAGGTGTCAGATCAGCCAGGCTGTGATGGATATATGAGCCAGAGGGCCTCCAAAAGCAAGAGACTAGTTGACCAGGCAAGCATCAGACAAGCCTGGCCCAGGACCAGGCTGCAGGGGTACACAAACTCTCGAAACCCTTCTAAGGTACATCTAAGGTAGTTTTCCTGTTTAACCATGGAAAAAACACGCTAGATCAGGGGAAAACTAGAATGCGAAGGACAGGAGAGAGAGAGAGAAGTTAGAATAAAAGCCGGAAACGAGGGAGAGAAGAGATACAGAGGGACAGTTTAAGATTACTGGACGGAGGGTCGAGTCTTCATCACATACCTTTATCTTGACGTTGTGAATGCTGAACAACGGTAAACCAAAGGTGGTTTTTTTCTGCCTTTGTCTCATTATGGCACCAAAGGTACAATAAGAATCTTGTGAGTAATATCCGCCTGGGCGGATATTTTGTCTGAGTATTACCCCCTCTTAAAACAATTCTATATAATATTACTTACTACTTATATTAACGCAATAATTATGATGCTAATACAATAGCGTTTGTGCTAATATCAGAATACATCAACTAATACAATTATAATTGATATAGTATGATAATATCTATAAATAATACTGATACAGTAATATTTAAATTAAATTCGCGTATAGTGAGAGGTGGAAACACGAACACACAGATAAAGAGACGGACAGGATGAGAGAGGCAGATGAAAGAGAGAGGTGAGGAAGAGGGGAGGGGATGGGGGGAAGGGGAAGAGGACCTCCAGTACGGGTGACTGGGGGAAGGGGGAGGGGGATAGGATGCATGTCTTCCCCAGGAACCTTCAACGAGAGTGGATAAGTAATCCAGTTCTGGAGGATTCACATCAAGGTCCATTCCTCGCAGCCCGGCATGATCAACTGGGTTGTTGGGGTTGCTGGCACGTAGGCCTGCACAGCCTTCCTGACTGTTTCCAGTAAATTTGTGATGATAATTGTTGTTGACGGTGTGAAAGGTACTGTTTCTGACAGTGTGGTTGGTAATTTAAGTGCTGCTGACAGTGATACAGTCACAGCCTGCA
>NC_091380.1:1655844-1678344 GCF_038502225.1 Cherax quadricarinatus
CGAGAATAATAAATATTCAAATTTTAATAAAATTTGCAGTATATAGAAATGGACAAACTCCAGTTTGTGTAAATATTGCTCGGCTGATTTAATAATAATACTGAAGAAGAGGTTTGCTGAATAAAGTTGGTGATGGCTGGGTGTCATCATTCTGGGGAGGGGTAAGATAAGATAAGATAAGATTTCGTTCGGATTTTTAACCCCGGAGGGTTAGCCACCCAGGATAACCCAAGAAAGTCAGTGCGTCATCGAGGACTGTCTAACTTATTTCCATTGGGGTCCTTAATCTTGTCCCCCAGGATGCCACCCACACCAGTCGACTAACACCCAGGTACCTATTTGCTGCTAGGTGAACAGGACAACAGGTGTAAGGAAACGTGTCGAAATGTTTCCACCCGCCGGGAATCGAACCCGGGCCCTCCGTGTGTGAAGCGGGAGCTTTAGCCACCAGGCCACCGGGCCACCGGGGGAAGTGGTGAATCAGCGCTGGGTGATGAGGGTGTGTCTCCCAGCTTCTTGCTTCTTGAGATGGAAAGTTAATCTGTGTAGGATGCCCAAGTCAAGGTCACCCGGGGGTGTTAGAGGCAGGGAAGAAGGGAGGGTAGATGATATGGGAGGTTGTGTTGGTAGGTATATAAAAGGTGGGTAGCAGTGGGTATGTGGTTGTAGCAGGTGGTATTGGTATCCCTACCACCTGTTGGTCATTCAGTGTGCCGAGTGAGACGCCTCATCCTTCGGATGGTCAACGTCAACACTTATCATCGTCTGTCTCTTGTAAACAGCCCTTGAAATATGGAATTACGGCTGCCCTCTTCTTCGTTGGGATCGAACCCTATTACTTACCCAGAAAAAGTAAAGGTTGGACAAGTACAGGGGGTGGGAATGAGTGGTTTTGATAAGGATTTGCCTTGTATGGGCCAGTAGGCCTTCTGCAGTGTTCCTCCATTATTATGCTCTATATAACCCTTATGGGCTGTGCTTGTACTCATAGACGTAATTCGATAAATGTCTCTTAATCCCAACGTGTCAAGAACGGGGACTCCCCTCTGAGTTAAACTTTGTGTATGCAAATTAAGCTAGGTTAGGTTAGGTAAGATTTGCCAGGAAACTGGACAAGTTTCCTGACTCGTGTCTTAGTCATATGATGACCCACAGCTGGAGTAATCGTCATCACGGGTGAGCAAAGCAGCGTCAGGACTCTACTGTCAGTCAAGAAGCGCTAAATCCCTGTGGGGTCGTTAAAGAAATGGTGGGCTCGATCCTCCGTTCCTTAAGAGATACTTGACACGGTACTCTAGCAGCCAGGAAGCGTCCCTGACACCTTACTGACCAGGTCGGAGGTATTGCAAGGCAGTATGATGACTCAGGCAACCTTCATATATGATGTATGTTGCACCTGATACCTCAGGAGTATCTTTTGCTAAGTTGGCGATCAGCAGCATTGATCTTCCATCTATCAGTGTACTGTTAACTGATCTTCCATCTATCAGTGTACTGTTAACTGATCTTCCATCTATCAGTGTACTGTTAACTGATCTTCCATCTATCAGTGTACTGTTAACTGATCTTCCATCTATCAGTGTACTGTTAACTGATCTTCCATCTATCAGTGTACTGTTAACTGATCTTCCATCTATCAGTGTACTGTTAACTGATCTTCCATCTATCAGTGTACTGTTAACTGATCTTCCATCTATCAGTGTACTTTTAAGTGGTATTTCATTACTGTTCGACTGGCGACCACTTTTCTAATTTAGCTAAATGAGAGAGAGGAGCACTTTCCGTTTTCTTTATTCACCATTTTACAGATCAAAATTCTTTCATTTTACGTTAAAACGCTACATTAAAGAATGATATAATTATTATAAATGTTTATGTGATTCAATGGTTTAACTGTTGTACTTTATCTGCTGCCAACCATTGTTAGGTAACAGATTATTTTACCTGCACGAAGGTTCGTCACATAATCAGCGAAGCGAAAATTAATGATTCGCTAAATTAGACTCGTGTGTAAAATTTGTCAACTTGTCTGTTCTCTGAACCATTTATTTAGTATTTTGTTGTCACAGGAGTTGATTCTTGAAAGATGATTGTGCTTCCAGTACGGTGTTAAACTGGTCTAAAAAAATTTTTGGTTTGTTGTTGGAAGCTGGCACAGTGGCTGGCGCGTCGGTCTGGAGTTTGGTGACTCATCGAGGGTTCTAACCCCACCCGTGGTATGGAATATCTTGGTTGTTTTAATGTCCCGGTTGCTTATTTTTCTAGTGTCGTTAGAGTTTTGTAGGAAAAATATTAACATTAGTTGCATCTATATCCATTTAACTAACATTCTGTCGGTAATTGTACCATTACCATTATTATCTGTAGCATCACCTTGCTGGCAGGGATGCGCTCGTGGATTCATTTCTCAGGGGAGGAAGAGAGGCAGGAAATCCGATCATGATGTGGTCATCACTGCACCTCGTCGTTCTCAGTGACAACTCAGCCTTGATGGCCATCTGTTTTTTTCCCTTCAGATACCAGCTGAGCGCCCTCGTCGTAGAGGGTTCAATCAGTACCATGATCTCCCACTACACATGACACAGTGGAAGTTTGATGTTGCTTCTCGGACTTCCCAGGTTCGGGATTACTTTTATATTGACATGATTTGCAATAGCAATTAGACCTTAAATGAGGTAATTGCAACTGGATGGAAGTGGATATAAGATGTAATGTGCCACACTGATCCATTTCTCTCAATTTCTGTATATTTTTAAGTACAGTACCGACTTGATGAATTTGACACATGTGCAGCGCTTATCTATCATTAATGAGGAAACGTTTCGCCACACAGGAGAAGTTGAGGTAATCAGTCCCTCAGCCTCGAGTCGATGTAATCAATCCATCAATCTTGAACAGACTGATTACATCGACTCAAGGCATAGGGACTGATTACCTCCAACTCCTCCTGTTCTTCATCATTTTCCTTTGTATGGACTGATGAAGTCACTGTGTGACGAAACGTTTCCTCAATAAAGATACCCAAGTGTTGCACATGTGTCTAATTTATCAACTTATCGGTTCTCTGAACCATTCATCTAATATATATATATATATATATATATATATATATATATATATATATATATATATATATATATATATTTCAGAGACTCAGTGTTGCGATCCAGAGAGGAAATGCCTGCAGCATTCTGGGCACGCGGCCCACTGCCGGGGAGCTGGACGAAGTATTCGAGATGTAGCTCTGAGTTACCTATGTTGTTTTACTTTCCATTGTATTTTTGTGAATGTTTTGTCAATGTAGTTTGTCTTTAAATAAAATATATATAAAATATAGGGGGTGGTAGGAGAAAATTCTCAAACAGCTTTAGGGAGAACCTTGAGTTTTTCCTGAACCAAGTTTATTCTTTTCTCTGAGGATGAGGGTCCCTATAACAGTTCTAGAGGTGGTACCTCCCTATATATATATATATATATATATATATATATATATATATATATATATATATATATATATATATATATATATATATATATATATATATATATATATCCACGGTATTTATCAACACTCATAATTTGGGATGAAAATATACTTCCTATGTCTTCCACCTCCGACTCCAAGCTTTCCTGCTCCCCTGATATCACCTGTAGCTAGCTGGTCCAGTGGCTAACGCGTCGGTCTGGAGTTTTGTGACTCACTGATCGCGGGTTCTAACCCCACCAGTGGTATGGCTTGTTTACCGACGTATATTGGAAGCTTGAGTATGACTACTTTTAAATCTTTTCCGCCCCAAAACTGCCATCCACTTCGACCAAACTCTTAGCCCTCGGGTGTACCTTATATTGTAGTTTAATCTACATTTATGGCCTATGTTCTGCTAAATTGATAGTCGAAATATTGTCAATAGAATCTAGGAAGACGTTACACCGCTGGGAAGAATTTAGGGTAGGCCTACTACCAGTGTTGTTTTTCGGGTGTTAGCCTGTCTTAAAAGTGACCAAGTAACCTTTTGCTGTTCGTAATTACTAGGTTCCCTGTGTAATGCTGAGGCCAGCAGGGTGTGGGCCTTAGTTCTGAAGAGTGACTGGATGAGAGAAAGAGTGAGAGAGAAAGATAAACAGTGACTGGTATCTAATCGTGTTATAAGTGCAAGAAGAATCTTAGACAGAGAATGAGAGACAGAGATAAACAATGACTGGCTATAATTTAGGTGATCATAAATGTCACGCTTGGCTATAAGGGCGACTGCCCGGGTTATAAGCGCAAGAAAAATGTCTTGAAATGTTAAAGGCGTTAATGGCAGAGTCAAGGTTCGCATCCCATTTAACATCCGTGTGTCTATAGGCCTTATGTCTCCTTGTTTTGGCCTATTATCGTAGAGTGTCTTTATTCCCTCCTGTTTGGGGAAAGGAGAGAGAGGAATTTAACTATTCCATTTAACTAATGTTTTTGTCTTACACAACCTGTTCAGAGAGAGAGAGGGTTGGTGGGTGGCTTCAAGAATATATATTCGACCCATTCCTATCATTCCTGAGTCATCTCCCTCTGTCATAGAACTGCAGTGGAGTACCTGCTTAAGTCTCCCAGCTCAGGCTGACACTACTGAAGTCTCCCAGCTCAGGCTGACACTACTGAAGTCTCCCAGCTCAGGCTGACACTACTGAAGTCTCCCAGCTCAGGCTGACACTACTGAAGTCTCCCAGCTCAGGCTGACACTACTGAAGTCTCCCAGCTCAGGCTGACACTACTGAAGTCTCCCAGCTCAGGCTGACACTACTGAAGTCTCCCAGCTCAGGCTGACTCTACTGAAGTCTCCCAGCTCAGGCTGACTACTGAAGTCTCCCAGCTCAGGCTGACTACTGAAGTCTCCCAGCTCAGGCTGACACTACTGAAGTCTCCCAGCTCAGGCTGACACTACTGAAGTCTCCCAGCTCAGGCTGACTCTACTGAAGTCTCCCAGCTCAGGCTGACTACTGAAGTCTCCCAGCTCAGGCTGACTACTGAAGTCTCCCAGCTCAGGCTGACACTACTGAAGTCTCCCAGTTCAGGCTGACAAATTTCAGCACACTGTATCAGCCCCATCCTGTGTGATGGTTTATGATCTGGGAAACACAGTTAGCTTTTCTTTCCACTGTGTAACTATCACATAAAACAGTGTAGCAGCACACTGTGGGTGTTCCCACTGTGTAACTATCATATAGAATACTGTAACAGCACACTGTGGGTGTTCCCACTGTGTAACTATCATATAGAATACTGTAACAGCACACTGTGGGTGTTCCCACTGTGTAACAATCACATAGAACAGTAACAGCACACTGTGGGTGTTCCCACTGTGTAACTATCATACAGAACAGTGTAACAGCACACTGTGGGTGCTTCCACTGTGTAACTATCATACATAACAGTGTAACAGCACACTGTGTTCCCACTGTGTAAAGGCACACTGTTGTTGCAGCCACTTTTGTAAGTATACAAAATGCATATTCAACTTCTCTCACAGGAACCTTGAACAAAAAATCTGGCAGCCACCGTAGTTATTTAACCTTGAAAAAAGGCAGGAAAATATTTGGTACCAAAAAAAAAAAAATGGCCAAAAATAAGACTACGACATTTAATATGTAAAGTAATTTAAGCTGTCGTGATATTTTTACGAGAAGTTAGCAGGTAATACGTCTTTGTTATCATGGCTGGTGGATAACACTGTTATCATGGCTGGTAGATAACACTGTTGTTATTATGGCTGGTGGATAACACTGTTGTTATTATGGCTGGTGGATAACACTGTTGTTATCATGGCTGGTGGATAACACTGTTGTTATCATGGCTGGTGGATAACACTGTTATCATGGCTGGTAGATAACACTGTTGTTATTATGGCTGGTGGATAACACTGTTGTTATTATGGCTGGTGGATAACACTGTTGTTATCATGGCTGGTGGATAACACTGTTGTTATGGCTGGTAGATAACACTGTTGTTATTATGGCTGGTGGATAACACTGTTGTTATTATGGCTGGTGGATAACACTGTTGTTATTATGGCTGGTGGATAACACTGTTGTTATCATGGCTGGTGGATAACACTGTTATCATGGCTGGTGGATAACACTGTTATCATGGCTGGTAGATAACACTGTTGTTATTATGGCTGGTGGATAACACTGTTGTTATTATGGCTGGTGGATAACACTGTTGTTATCATGGCTGGTGGATAACACTGTTATCATGGCTGGTAGATAACACTGTTGTTATTATGGCTGGTGGATAACACTGTTGTTATTATGGCTGGTGGATAACACTGTTGTTATCATGGCTGGTGGATAACACTGTTGTTATCATGGCTGGTAGATAACACTGTTGTTATTATGGCTGGTGGATAACACTGTTGTTATTATGGCTGGTGGATAACACTGTTGTTATTATGGCTGGTGGATAACACTGTTGTTATCATGGCTGGTGGATAACACTGTTATCATGGCTGGTGGATAACACTGTTATCATGGCTGGTAGATAACACTGTTGTTATTATGGCTGGTGGATAACACTGTTGTTATTATGGCTGGTGGATAACACTGTTGTTATCATGGCTGGTGGATAACACTGTTGTTATCATGGCTGGTAGATAACACTGTTGTTATTATGGCTGGTGGATAACACTGTTGTTATTATGGCTGGTGGATAACACTGTTGTTATTATGGCTGGTGGATAACACTGTTGTTATCATGGCTGGTGGATAACACTGTTATCATGGCTGGTGGATAACACTGTTGTTATTATGGCTGGTGGATAACACTGTTGTTATTATGGCTGGTAGATAACACTGTTGTTATTATGGCTGGTGGATAACACTGTTGTTATCATGGCTGGTGGATAACACTGTTGTTATCATGGCTGGTAGATAACACTGTTGTTATCATGGCTGGTGGATAACACTGTTGTTACCATGGCTGGTAGATAACACTTGTTATTATGGCTGGTGGATAACACTGTTGTTATCATGGCTGGTAGATAACACTTGTTATTATGGCTGGTGGATAACACTGTTTTTATCAGGCTGGTAGATAACACTGTTGTTATTATGGCTGGTGGATAACACTGTTGTTATCATGGCTGGTGGATTGCACTGTTGTTATCATGGCTGGTGGATAACACTGTTATCATGGCTGGTGGATTACACTGTTGTTATCATGGCTGGTGGATAACACTGTTATCATGGCTGGTGGATAACACTGTTATCGTGGCTGGTAGATAACACTGTTGTTATTATGGCTGGTGGATAACACTGTTATCATGGCTGGTAGATAACACTGTTGTTATTATGGCTGGTGGATAACACTGTTGTTATCATGGCTGGTGGATAACACTGTTATCATGGCTGGTGGATAACACTGTTATCATGGCTGGTAGATAACACTGTTGTTATTATGGCTGGTGGATAACACTGTTATCATGGCTGGTAGATAACACTGTTGTTATTATGGCTGGTGGATAACACTGTTGTTATCATGGCTGGTAGATAACACTGTTGTTATCATGGCTGGTGGATAACACTGTTGTTATCATGGCTGGTAGATAACACTGTTGTTATTATGGCTGGTGGATAACACTGTTGTTATCATGGCTGGTGGATTACACTGTTGTTATCATGGCTGGTGGATAACAGTGTTATCATGGCTGGTGGATTACACTGTTGTTATCATGGCTGGTGGATAACACTTATCATGGCTGGTGGATAACACTGTTATCTTGGCTGGTAGATAACACTGTTGTTATTATGGCTGGTGGATAACACTGTTGTTATTATGGCTGGTGGATAACACTGTTGTTATCATGGCTGGTGGATAACACTGTTGTTATAATGGCTGGTGGATAACACTGTTGTTATTTGGCTGGTAGATAACACTGTTGTTATCATGGCTGGTAGATAACACTGTTGTTATCATGGCTGGTAGATAACACTGTTGTTATCTTGGCTGGTAGATAACACTGTTGTTATCATGGCTGGTAGATAACACTATTGTTATTATGGCTGGTGGATGACACTTGTTATCATGGCTGGTGGATTACACTGTTGTTATCATGGCTGGTGGATAACACTGTTATTATGGCTGGTGGATTACACTGTTGTTATCATGGCTGGTGGATAACACTGTTGTTATCATGGCTGGTAGATAACACTGTTGTTATTATGGCTGGTGGATAACACTGTTGTTATCATGGCTGGTGGATTACACTGTTGTTATCATGGCTGGTGGATAACAGTGTTATCATGGCTGGTGGATTACACTGTTGTTATCATGGCTGGTGGATAACACTTATCATGGCTGGTGGATAACACTGTTATCATGGCTGGTAGATAACACTGTTGTTATTATGGCTGGTGGATAACACTGTTGTTATTATGGCTGGTGGATAACACTGTTGTTATCATGGCTGGTGGATAACACTGTTATCATGGCTGGTAGATAATACTGTTGTTATCATGGCTGGTGGATAACACTGTTGTTATTATGGCTGGTGGATAACACTGTTGTTATCATGGCTGGTGGATAACACTGTTGTTGTCATGGCTGGTGGATAACACTGTTATCATGGCTGGTAGATAACACTGTTGTTATCATGGCTGGTGGATAACACTGTTGTTATTATGGCTGGTGGATAACACTGTTGTTATTATGGCTGGTAGATAACACTGTTGTTATCATGGCTGGTGGATAACACTGTTGTTATCATGGCTGGTAGATAACACTGTTGTTATTATGGCTGGTGGATAACACTGTTGTTATTATGGCTGGTGGATAACACTGTTGTTATTATGGCTGGTGGATAACACTGTTGTTATCATGGCTGGTGGATAACACTGTTATCATGGCTGGTGGATAACACTGTTATCATGGCTGGTAGATAACACTGTTGTTATTATGGCTGGTGGATAACACTGTTGTTATTATGGCTGGTGGATAACACTGTTGTTATCATGGCTGGTGGATAACACTTGTTATCATGGCTGGTAGATAACACTGTTGTTATTATGGCTGGTGGATAACACTGTTGTTATTATGGCTGGTGGATAACACTGTTTTTATTATGGCTGGTGGATAACACTGTTGTTATCATGGCTGGTGGATAACACTGTTATCATGGCTGGTGGATAACACTGTTGTTATTATGGCTGGTGGATAACACTGTTGTTATTATGGCTGGTAGATAACACTGTTGTTATTATGGCTGGTGGATAACACTGTTGTTATCATGGCTGGTGGATAACACTGTTGTTATCATGGCTGGTAGATAACACTGTTGTTATCATGGCTGGTGGATAACACTGTTGTTACCATGGCTGGTAGATAACACTTGTTATTATGGCTGGTGGATAACACTGTTGTTATCATGGCTGGTAGATAACACTTGTTATTATGGCTGGTGGATAACACTGTTTTTATCAGGCTGGTAGATAACACTGTTGTTATTATGGCTGGTGGATAACACTGTTGTTATCATGGCTGGTGGATTGCACTGTTGTTATCATGGCTGGTGGATAACACTGTTATCATGGCTGGTGGATTACACTGTTGTTATCATGGCTGGTGGATAACACTGTTATCATGGCTGGTGGATAACACTGTTATCATGGCTGGTAGATAACACTGTTGTTATTATGGCTGGTGGATAACACTGTTATCATGGCTGGTAGATAACACTGTTGTTATTATGGCTGGTGGATAACACTGTTGTTATCATGGCTGGTGGATAACACTGTTATCATGGCTGGTGGATAACACTGTTATCATGGCTGGTAGATAACACTGTTGTTATTATGGCTGGTGGATAACACTGTTATCATGGCTGGTAGATAACACTGTTGTTATTATGGCTGGTGGATAACACTGTTGTTATCATGGCTGGTAGATAACACTGTTGTTATCATGGCTGGTGGATAACACTGTTGTTATCATGGCTGGTAGATAACACTGTTGTTATTATGGCTGGTGGATAACACTGTTGTTATCATGGCTGGTGGATTACACTGTTGTTATCATGGCTGGTGGATAACAGTGTTATCATGGCTGGTGGATTACACTGTTGTTATCATGGCTGGTGGATAACACTTATCATGGCTGGTGGATAACACTGTTATCATGGCTGGTAGATAACACTGTTGTTATTATGGCTGGTGGATAACACTGTTGTTATTATGGCTGGTGGATAACACTGTTGTTATCATGGCTGGTGGATAACACTGTTGTTATAATGGCTGGTGGATAACACTGTTGTTATTATGGCTGGTAGATAACACTGTTGTTATCATGGCTGGTAGATAACACTGTTGTTATCATGGCTGGTAGATAACACTGTTGTTATCATGGCTGGTAGATAACACTGTTGTTATCATGGCTGGTAGATAACACTATTGTTATTATGGCTGGTGGATAACACTTGTTATCATGGCTGGTGGATTACACTGTTGTTATCATGGCTGGTGGATAACACTGTTATTATGGCTGGTGGATTACACTATTGTTATCATGGCTGGTGGATAACACTGTTGTTATCATGGCTGGTAGATAACACTGTTGTTATTATGGCTGGTGGATAACACTGTTGTTATCATGGCTGGTGGATTACACTGTTGTTATCATGGCTGGTGGATAACAGTGTTATCATGGCTGGTGGATTACACTGTTGTTATCATGGCTGGTGGATAACACTTATCATGGCTGGTGGATAACACTGTTATCATGGCTGGTAGATAACACTGTTGTTATTATGGCTGGTGGATAACACTGTTGTTATTATGGCTGGTGGATAACACTGTTGTTATCATGGCTGGTGGATAACACTGTTATCATGGCTGGTAGATAATACTGTTGTTATCATGGCTGGTGGATAACACTGTTGTTATTATGGCTGGTGGATAACACTGTTGTTATCATGGCTGGTGGATAACACTGTTGTTATCATGGCTGGTGGATAACACTGTTATCATGGCTGGTAGATAACACTGTTGTTATCATGGCTGGTGGATAACACTGTTGTTATTATGGCTGGTGGATAACACTGTTGTTATTATGGCTGGTAGATAACACTGTTGTTATCATGGGTGGTGGATAACACTGTTGTTATCATGGCTGGTAGATAACGCTGTTGTTATCATTGCTGGTGGATAACACTGTTGTTATCATGGCTGGTAGATAACACTGTTGTTATTATGGCTGGTGGATAACACTGTTGTTATCATGGCTGGTGGATTACACTGTTGTTATCATGGCTGGTGGATAACACTGTTATCATGGCTGGTGGATTACACTGTTGTTATAATGGCTGGTGGATAACACTGTTATCATGGCTGGTGGATAACACTGTTATCATGGCTGGTGGATAACACTTGTTATCATGGCTGGTAGATAACACTGTTGTTATTATGTCTGGTGGATAACACTGTTGTTATCATGGCTGGTGGATTACACTGTTGTTATCATGGCTGGTGGATAACACTGTTATCATGGCTGGTGGATTACACTGTTGTTATCATGGCTGGTGGATAACACTGTTATCATGGCTGGTGGATAACACTGTTATCATGGCTGGTGGATAACACTGTTATCATGGCTGGTGGATTACGCTGTTGTTATCATGGCTGGTGGATAACACTGTTATCATGGCTGGTGGATAACACTGTTGTTATTATGGCTGGTGGATTACACTGTTGTTATCATGGCTGGTAGATAACACTGTTGTTATCATGGCTGGTGGATTACACTGTTGTTATCATGGCTGGTGGATAACACTGTTGTTATTAAGGCTGGTGGATTACACTGTTGTTATCATGGCTGGTGGATAACACTTATCATGGCTGGTGGATAACACTGTTGTTATCATGGCTGGTGGATTACACTGTTGTTATCATGGCTGGTGGATAACACTGTTGTTATCATGGCTGGTGGATAACACTGTTATCATGGCTGGTGGATTACACTGTTGTTATCATGGCTGGCAGATAACACTGTTGTTATAATGGCTGGTGGATTACACTGTTGTTATTATGGCTGGTGGATAACACTGTTATCATGGCTGGTAGATAACACTGTTGTTATCATGGCTGGTGGATAACACTATTGTTATCATGGCTGGTGGATAACATTTGTTATCTTGGCTGGTGGATAACACTGTTGTTACCATGGCTGGTAGATAACACTGTTGTTATCATGGCTGGTGGATTACACTGTTCTTATCATGGCTGGTAGATAACACTGTTGTTATCATGGCTGGCGGATAACACTGTTGTTATCGTGGCTGGTGGATAACACTGTTATCATGGCTGGTAGATAACACTGTTGTTATCATGGCTGGTAGATAACACTGTTGTTATCATGGCTGGTGGATTACACTGTTGTTATCATGGCTGGTGGATAACACTGTTGTTATAATGGCTGGTAGATAACACTGTTGTTATCATGGCTGGTGGATTACACTGTTGTTATCATGGCTGGTGGATAACATTGTTGTTATCATGGCTGGTGGATTACACTGTTGTTATCATGGCTGGTGGATAACACTGTTGTTATCATGGCTGGTAGATAACACTGTTGTTGTCATGGCTGGTAGATAACACTGTTATCATGGCTGGTGGGTAACACTGTTATCATGGCTGGTAGATAACACTCTTGTTATCATGGCTGGTGGATAACACTGTTATCATGGCTGGTGGATAACACTGTTGTTATCATGGCTGGTGGATAACACTGTTATCATGGCTGGCGGATAACACTGTTGTTATCATGGCTGGTGGATTACACTGTTATCATGGCTGGTGGATTACACTGTTATCATGGCTGGTGGGTAACACTGTTATCATGGCTGGTAGATAACACTGTTGTTATCATGGCTGGTGGATAACACTGTTATCATGGCTGGCGAATAACACTGTTGTTATCATGGCTGGTGGATTACACTGTTGTTATGGCTGGTGGATAACACTGTTGTTATCGTGGCTAGTGGATAACACTTGTTATCATGGCTGGTGGATAACTGTTGTTATCATGGCTGATGGATAACACTGTTGTTATCATGGCTGGTGGATAACACTGTTGTTATCATGGCTGGTGGATAACACTGGGTTAAGATGACCATTGTTATCATGGCTGGTAGATGACACTGGGCTAAGATGACCATTGTTATCATGGCTGGTGGATAACACTGTTGTTATCATGGCTGGTAGATAACACTGGGCTAAGATGGCCATTGTTATCATGGCTGGTGGATAACACTGTTGTTGTCATGGCTGGTAGATAACACTGGGCTAAGATGACCATTGTTATCATGGCTGGTGGATAACACTGGGCTAAGATGGCCATTGTTATCATGGCTGGTGGATAACACTGGGCTAAGATGACCATTGTTATCATGGCTGGTGGATAACACTAGGTTAAGATGACCATTGTTATCATGGCTGGTAGATAACACTAGGTTAAGATGACCATTGTTATCATGGCTGACAGATAACACTGGGCTAAGATGACCATTATTATCATGGCTGGTTGATAACACTGGGCTAAGATGACCATTGTTATCATGACTGGTAGATAACACTAGGTTAAGATGACCATTATTATCATGGCTGGTAGATAACACTGGGCTAAGATGACCATTGTTATCATGGCTGGTAGATAACACTAGGTTAAGATGACCATTGTTATCATGGCTGGTAGATAACACTAGGTTAAGATGACCATTGTTATCATGGCTGGTAGATAACACTAGGTTAAGATGACCATTGTTATCATGGCTGGTAGATAACACTGGGCTAAGATGACCATTGTTATCATGGCTGGTAGATAACACTGGGCTAAGATGACCATTGTTATCATGGCTGGTAGATAACACTGGGCTAAGATGACCATTGTTATCATGGCTGGTGGATAACACTAGGTTAAGATGACCATTGTTATCATGGCTGGTAGATAACACTGGGTTAAGATGACCATTGTTGTTATCATGGCTGGTGGATAACACTGGGCTAAGATGACCATTGTTTTCATGGCTGGTAGATAACACTAGGTTAAGATGACCATTGTTATCATGGCTGGTAGATAACACTGGGCTAAGATGACCATTGTTATCATGGCTGGTAGATAACACTGGGCTAAGATGACCATTGTTATCATGGGTGGTAGATAACACTGGGCTAAGATGACCATTGTTATCATGGCTGGTAGATAACACTGGGTTAAGATGACCATTGTTATCATGGCTGGTAGATAACACTGGGCTAAGATGACCATTGTTATCATGGCTGGTAGATAACACTGGGCTAAGATGACCATTGTTATCATGGCTGGTAGATAACACTGGGCTAAGATGACCATTGTTATCATGGCTGGTGGATAACGCTGGGGTAAGATAACATAGTCACGGAACTTTCTTAAACGCCTGAGTTACAATGCCAGATTAAAAATGGGTCGTACAACCTTGGGAAACCCAAGCCAGGGGAGCCTGGCTTGGTGAAGAACCAGGGGAGCCTGGCTTGGTGAAGAACCAGGGGAGCCTGGCTTGGTGAAGAACCAGGGGAGCCTGGCTTGGTGAAGAACCATGGGAGCCTGGCTTGGTGAAGAACCAGGGGAGCCTGGCTTGGTGAAGAACCAGGAGAGCCTGGCTTGGTGAAGAACCAGGGGAGTATGGCTTGGTGAAGAACCAGGAGAGCCTGGCTTGATGAAGAACCAGGGGAGCCTGGCTTGGTGAAGAACCAGGGGAGACTGGCTTGGTGAAGAACCAGGAGAGCCTGGCTTGGTGAAGAACCAGGAGAGCCTGGCTTGGTGAAGAACCAGGTGAGCCTGGCTTGGTGAAGAACCAGGGGAGCCTGGCTTGGTGAAGAACCAGGGGAGCCTGGCTTGGTAAAGAACCAGGGGAGCCTGGCTTGGTGAAGAACCAGGGGAGCCTGGCTTTGTGAAGAACCAGGGGAGCCTGGCTTGGTGAAGAACCAGGGGAGCCTGGCTTGGTGAAGAACCAGGGGAGTCTGGCTTGGTGAAGAAGCAGGGGAGCCTGGCTTGGTGAAGAACCAGGGGAGCCTGGCTTTTGTGAAGAACCAGGGGACCCTGGCTTGGTGAAGAACCAGGGGAGCCTGGCTTGGTGAAGAACCAGGGGAGTCTGGCTTGGTGAAGAACCAGGAGAGCCTGGCTTGGTGAAGAACCAGGGGAGCCTGGCTTGGTGAAGAACCAGGGGAACCTGGCTTGGTGAAGAACCAGGGGAGCCTGGCTTGGTGAAGAACCAGGGGAACCTGGCTTGGTGAAGAACCAGGGGAGCCTGGCTTGGTGAAGAACCAGGGGAACCTGGCTTGGTGAAGAACCATGGGAGCCTGGCTTGGTGAAGAACCAGGGGAGCCTGGCTTGGTGAAGAACCAGGGGAGCCTGGCTTGGTGAAGAACCAGGGGAACCTGGCTTGGTGAAGAACCAGGGGAACCTGGCTTGGTGAAGAACCAGGGGAACCTGGCTTGGTGAAGAACCAGGGGAACCTGGCTTGGTGAAGAACCAGGGGAGCCTGGCTTGGTGAAGAACCAGGGGAGCCAGGCTTGCTACAGAGCCAGATCTGAAGCCAGGCTTGGCAAATAGCCACAGATATACCTTTATGCTGGTGAAGAGCTCTTGATCCAGGTAAATGGAGTTACTCCTTCCTTGTAAAGCCAGTCAACAGAGCCACTGCTAAGCCAGTGTTAGTATGATGTATCTGGAGTTAAGCCATCTAAGCCACTGTGATATATTGAATTTACATATGTAGTTTCTTACGGATCTTTATGTCTCGTGCAGGGGTCGAGTCACAGCTCCTGGCCCCGCCTCTCCGCTAGCAGCTACTGAGTACGTTCTCCTGGTTTCCAGAGCATTATTATACCTATTCCTAAAGCTGCGCATTGATCCTGTTTCTACCGCTTCATTGTTCAGGGTTCCACTGCCCAATGTTCCATTGCCCAGGGTTCCACTGTCCAGGGTTCCACTGCCCAGGGTTCCACTGTCCAGGGTTTCACTGTTCAGGATTCCTCTGTTCAGGGTTCCACTGCCCAGGGTTCCACTGTCCAAGGTTCCACTGTCCAGGGTTCCACTGCCCAGGGTTCCACTGTCCACTGTTTCACTGTTCAGGGTTCCTTTGTTCAGGATTCCACTGCCCAGGGTTCCACTGCCCAGGGTTCCACTGTAGAAGGTTCCACTGTTCAGGGTTCCACTGTTCAGGGTTCCACTCTCCAGGGTTCCACTGCCCAGGGTTCCATTGTCCAGGGTTCCACTGCCCAGGGTTCCACTGCCTAAGGTTCCCCCAGGGTTCCACTGTCCACGGTTCCACTGCCCAAGGTTCCATTGTCCAGGGTTCCACTGTCCAGGGTTCCACTGCCCAGGGTTCCATTGTCCAGGGTTCCACTGCCCAGGGTTCCACTGCCCAGGGTTCCATTGTCCAGGGTTCCACTGCCCAGGGTTCCACTGCCCAGGGTTCCATTGTCCAGGGTTCCACTGCCCAGGGTTCTACCACGCCCTACCAACGGCAACAGCCTCACCTCTGACCCCTCTCGTGGCCTGCAGCTTCCACTCCCTCTCCCCTTCCCCCACTCCCCACCCCTCTCTCCACCCCTCTCCCCCACCCCTCTCCCCACCCCTCTCTCCACCCCTCTCTCCACCCCTCTCTTCACCCTTCCTTTCACCCCTCACCTCTCCCTCACAGTACTTCTCAAGGTGAAAATAATAGGGATCAGCTGGTAACAATGTTCAAATTTGAGTGGTGTGGGAGTGGGCGATGTCTGGGCGTGGTGTGGTGGTTTAGATATGGTGTGGGGGCGTAGGTTTGGTGTGAGGGAGTGAATGAGGTGTAGGGGTGTGTTGTGGGCGTGAGGTGTGGGCGTGGTGGGTGGGGTATAGGCGTGGGTATGTTTGTGTGTTGTTGGTTCAGATATTAACACCAGGGTCATCACTAGAGTATATATTATGTACCTAGTTACTTGTTAACCTGACCTCCAACCTGGTTTATATCTGACTACCACTGTATGTGACTACCACTGTATGTGACTACTACTGTATGTGACTACCACTGTATGTGACTACCACTGTATGTGACTACTACTGTATGTGACTACCACTGTATGTGACTACCACTGTATGTGACTACCACTGTATGTGACTACCACTGTATGTGACTACCACTGTATGTGACTACCACTGTATGTGACTACCACTGTATGTGACTACCACTGTATGTGACTACCACTGTATGTGACTACCACTGTATGTGACTACCACTGTATGTGACTACCACTGTATGTGACTACTACTGTATGTGACTACCACTGTACGTGACTACCACTGTATGTGACTACCACTGTATGTGACTACTACTGTATGTGACTACCACTGTATGTGACTACCACTGTATGTGACTACCACTGTATGTGACTACCACTGTATGTGACTACCACTGTATGTGACTACCACTGTATGTGACTACCACTGTATGTGACTACCACTGTATGTGACTACCACTGTATGTGGCTACCACTGTATGTGACTACCACTGTATGTGACTACCACTGTACGTGACTACCACTGTATGTGACTACCACTGTATGTGACTACCACTGTATGTGACTACCACTGTATGTGACTACCACTGTACGTGACTACCACTGTATGTGACTACCACTGTATGTGACTACCACTGTATGTGACTACCACTGTATGTGACTACCACTGTATGTGACTACCACTGTAACTGCTAGTTTATATGTGACTACCACTGTATGTAGCTACCACTGTAACTGCTAGTTTATATCTGATTACCACTGTGTGTAACTACCACTGTAACTATGTATCTACCACTGTAACTGCTAGTTTATATGTGACTACCACTGTATGTAACTACCACTGTAACTGCTAGTTTATATGTGACTACCACTGTATGTATCTACCACTGTAACTGCTAGTTTATATGTGACTACCACTGTATGTAACTACCACTGTAACTGCTAGTTTATATGTGACTACCACTGTGTGTAACTACCACTGTAACTGCTAGTTTATATGTGACTACCACTCTGTGTAACTACCACTGTAACTGCTAGTTTATATGTGACTACCACTGTGTGTAACTACCACTGTAACTGCTAGTTTATATGTGACTACCACTGTATGTAACTACCACTGTAACTGCTAGTTTATATGTGACTACCACTGTATGTAACTACCACTGTAACTGCTAGTTTATATGTGACTACCACTGTGTGTAACTACCACTGTAACTGCTAGTTTATATGTGACTACCACTGTGTGTAACTACCACTGTAACTGCTAGTTTATATGTGACTACCACTGTGTGTAACTACCACTGTAACTGCTAGTTTATATGTGACTACCACTGTATGTAACTACCACTGTAACTGCTAGTTTATATGTGACTACCACTGTATGTAACTACCACTGTAACTGCTAGTTTATATGTGACTACCACTGTGTGTAACTACCACTGTAACTGCTAGTTTATATGTGACTACCACTGTATGTAACTACCACTGTAACTGCTAGTTTATATGTGACTACCACTGTGTGTAACTACCACTGTAACTGCTAGTTTATATGTGACTACCACTGTATGTAACTACCACTGTAACTATGTATCTACCACTGTAACTGCTAGTTTATATCTGATTACCACTGTATGTAACTACCACTGTAACTATGTATCTACCACTGTAACTACTAGTTTATATGTGACTACCACTGTGTGTAACTACCACTGTAACTATGTATCTACCACTGTAACTGCTAGTTTATATGTGACTACCACTGTATGTAACTACCACTGTAACTATGTATCTACCACTGTAACTGCTAGTTTATATGTGACTACCACTGTGTGTAACTACCACTGTAACTATGTAACTACCACTGTAACTACTAGTTTATATGTGACTTCCACTGTATGTAGCTACCACTGTAACTATGTATCTACCACTGTAACTGCTAGTTTATATCTGACTACCACTGTATGTAGCTACCACTGTAACTATATATCTACCACTGTAACTACTAGTTTATATGTAACTACCACTGTAACTGTGTAACTACCACTGTAACTGTAACTACCACTGTAACTGTGTAATTATCACTGTAACTGTGTAACTACCACTGTAACTGTAACTACCACTGTAACTGTATAATTATCACTGTAACTGTGTAACTACCACTGTAACTGTGTAATTATCACTGTAACTGTAACTACCACTGTAACTGTGCAACTACCACCGTAACTGTGTAATTATCACTGTAACTGTAACTACCACTGTAACTGTGTAACTCCCAATGTAACTGTAACTACCACTGTAACTGTAACTACCACTGTAACTGTGCAACTACCACTGTAACTGTGTAATTATCACTGTAACTGTAACTACCACTGTAACTGTGTAACTACCACTGTAACTGTAACTACCACTGTAACTGTAACTACCACTGTAACTGTGTAACTACCACTGTGTGTAACTACCAATGTAACTGTAACTACCACTGTAACTGTGCAACTACCACTGTAACTGTGCAACTACCACTGTAACTGTAACTACCACTGTAACTGTAACTACCACTGTAACTGTGTAACTACCACTGTAACTGTAACTACCACTGTAACTGTGTAACTTCCACTGTAACTGTGTAACTACCACTGTAACTGTAACTACCACTGTAATTGTAACTACCACTGTAACTGTGTAACTACCACTGTAACTGTGTAACTACCACTGTAACTGTGTAACTACCACTGTAACTGTGTAACTACCACTGTAACTGTGTAACTACCACTGTAACTGTAACTACCTCTGTAACTGTAACTACCACTGTAACTGTGTAACTACCTCTGTAACTACTAGTGTATATGTAACTACCATTGTAACTAGTAGTTCCTCTGGTGCTTTATCACCCTTGCGGGTTTTGTGCTTCATTTATGAGGAAGGGATGTTGTAGTTGCCAGCATAATACACAGCTTCAGGGGCAGGTATGACAGAGACTGTCAGGGCAGACAGGTTAACATTCTTCAGAGAAGGACCAGGAGTTAGAGCTCAACCGGTGAATACAGAGTATCCAGATGTTTCATCCTTTAAACTGCTCTACTTTTCGACCTAAGTAGACTTTTTTTAGACGTTTTGGTCTAAATACATCTTATTAATTATATTTCGATTAAAATGGGGCCTTATTGTTCAGTCTGTCTACCACCTGTCTATCTTACCTGTCTGTCTTACCTGTCTATCTTTCCTGTCTTACCTGTCTATCTTACCTGTCTGTCTTACCTGTCTATCTTTCCTGTCTTACCTGTCTATCTTACCTGTCTATCTTTCCTGTCTTACCTGTCTATCTTACCTGTCTGTCTTACCTGTCTATCTTTCCTGTCTTACCTGTCTATCTTACCTGTCTCACTTGTCTATCTTATCTGTCTCACTTGTCTATCTTACCTGTATATCTCACCTGTCTATCTTACCTGTCTTACCTGTCTATCATACCTGCCTTACCTGTCTTTCTTACCTGTCTATCTTACTTGCCTTACCTGTCTGTCTCAACTGTCTATCTCACCTGTCTATCTTACCTGTCTATCTTACCTGTCTATCTTACCTGCCTTACATGTCTGTCTTACCTGTCTATCTTACCTGTCTATCTTAACTGTCTATCTTAACTGTCTATCTTACCTGTCTATCTTACCTGCCTTACCTGTCTATCTTACCTGTCTTACCTGTCTATCTTACCTGTCTCACTTGCCTATCTTACCTGTCTAACTTGTCTATCTTACCTGCCTCACTTGTCTATCTTACCTGTCTATCTTACCCGTCTCACTTGTCTAACTTACCTGCCTCACCTATCTATCTTACCTGCCTCACTTGTCTATCTTACCTGTGTCACTTGTCTATCTTACCTGCCTCACCTGTCCATCTTACCTGCCTCACTTGTCTATCTTACCTGTCTATCTTACCTGCCTCACTTGTCTATCTTACCTGTCTCACTTGTCTATCTTACCTGTCTATCTTACCTGCCTCACTTGTCTATCTTACCTGCCTGTCTTAGCTGTCCATCTTACCAGCTTCACCTGTCTATCTTACCTGTCTCACTTGTCTATCTTACCTGTCTATCTTACCTGCCTCACTTGTCTATCTTACCTGCCTCGCTTGTCTATCTTACCTGCCTCACTTGTCTATCTTACCTGCCTCACTTGTCTATCTTACCTGCTTCACTTGTCTATCTTACCTGCCTATCTTACATGCTTCTTCCACCTGTCTATCTTACGTGCTTCTTCCACCTGTCTATCTTACCTGCCTATCTTACCTGCTTCTTCCACCTGTCTATCTTACCTACTTCTTCCACCTGTCTATCTTACCTGCCTAGCTTACCTGCTTTTTCCACCTGTCTATCTTACCTGCTTCTTCCACCTGTCTATCTTACCTGCCTATCTTACCTGCTTCTTCCACCTGTCTATCTTACCTGCTTCTTCCACCTGTCTATCTTACCTGCCTAGCTTACCTGCTTCTTCCACCTGTCTATCCTACCTGTCTATCTTACCTGCTTCTTCCACCTGTCTATCTTACCTGCCTAGCTTACCTGCTTCTTCCACCTGTCTATCTTACCTGTCTCCTCCACGTAATCATAACCAGGTTTAAGAGACGCAGACAGGAAGCAAAAGACACATAGACAGCCAGAGGCGAGGCTGTTCCCTGTCTCTCACAAAAACTCACCACCACCACTACCACCATCACTACCAGCACTACCACCACCACCACTACCACCACTACTACCAACACTACCACTATCACCACCACTACCAACACTACCACCATCACTACCAACACTACCATTATCACCACCACTACCAACACTACCACCATCTCTACCAACACTACCACTATCACCATCACTACCAACACTACCACTGTCAACACCACTACCAACACTACCACCATCACTACCAACACTACCACTATCACCACCACTACCAGCACTACCACTATCACCACCACTACCACTATCACCACCACTACCAGCACTACCACTATCACCACCACTACCAGCACTACCACTATCACCACCACTACCAGCACTACCACTATCACCACCACTACCAGCACTACCACTATCACGAGCACTACCACTATCACCACCACTACCAGCACTACCACTATCACCACCACTACCACTATCACCACCACTACCAGCACTACCACTATCACCACCAATACCAGCACTGCCACTATCACCACCACTACCAGCACTACCACTATCACCACCACTACCAGCACTACCACTATCACCACCACTACCACTATCACCACCACTACCAGCACTACCACTATCACCACCACTACCAGCACTACCACTATCACCAACACTACCACTATCACCACCACTACCAGCACTACCACTATCACCAACACTACCACTATCACCACCACTACCACCACTACCAGCACTACCACTATCACCAGCACTACCAC
>NC_091380.1:1685844-1783344 GCF_038502225.1 Cherax quadricarinatus
TTATTATTATAGTAGAGAGAGACATATTTTTAAATTATTCATATAGAGTAGAGTAATATTATTATTATATTATTATTATAGTAGTAGTAGTAGAGTAGTAACATTATTATTACTTTAATTAAGTAGTAGAGAGCAGCAAATTATACACAATTTAAATAGCAGAGCAGAGTAACATAAACACACATTACATTATAGCAGTAGAGTAGAGTAAAATATACACAATTACATTACAATTATAGAGAGCAGAGATTAATATTAGAGAACACATACATTATTAATAGTAGCAGTAGCAGAGAATTAAAACACATTATTAAATATAGCTAGCAGAAAGTAATAATTAAAATTATTATTTTTAAATTTAGAGCAGCAGAGTAATACAATTATTAAAAAAGTAGTAGTAGCAGCAAATATATACATTTTTAAATTATTATAAGCAGTAGAGCAGTAGCAGCAAACACATAAAACAATAGAGAGTAGAGTAAGTAAACACAATTACACAATTACAGAGAGTAAGTAGAAATATTAAACCAATTAATAATTAGAGTTAAGATATAAATTTTAAATTAAATTTAAATAGTAGAGTAGTATATTATTATTATTATTAATTAAATTAAGAAAGTAGTAGTAGTAGTAATATTATTATTATTTTTAAATTTTTATTATAGTAGTAGAAAGCAGTAAACAATAATTATTATATTAGCAGTAGTAGAGTAAAATTATTATTAATATATAGCAGTAGGTATATAGTAGAGTACTTTAATTATTATTATTATTATTAGATATAGAGTAGTAGTAGTAGCAAATATTATTATTAAATATAGTAGTAGTAGTACATATTATTATTATTAATTATTAGTAGTAGCAGTAGTGTAATAATTATTAATATTATAGAGAGTAGAGAAAAAAAAATGAGCAGCAGTAGAGCAGCAGCAATAATTAAACACTTTAATAGAGTAGAGAGTAAACAAAAATTATACAGTAGTAGTAGTAGTAGCACAAAAATTATTATTAAATATTAGTAGTAGTAGCAGTAGTAGAGTAGAATATTATTATTAAATTTTAAATTAGTAGTAGAGTAGTAGTAGTAATATTATTATTATAATTATAGTAGCAGTAGTAGTAACATTATTATATATTATTATGGGTAGTAAGCAGTAGTAGAGAGTACATAATTATTATATTATTATTAATTATTAGTAGAGTAGTAGTAGAGTAGTACACATTAAAATTAATAGTAGAGTAGTAGCAATATTAATATTATTATTATTATTAGTAGTGGGTAGCAGTAACATTAATATTATTATTAAAGTAGCAGTAGTAGAACACTTTAAATATTATTATATTATATAGTAGCAGTAGAAAATTATTATTATTATATATTACATTAGAGTAGTAGTATAGTAGTAATATTATTATTATATTTTTAAAGGCAGTAGTAGTAGTAGTAGTAATATTATTATTATTATTATTATTAGCAGTAGTAGTAGTAGAGAAATATTTTATTATTATTATTAATAGTAGTAGTAGTAGTAGTAGTACATATTATTATTAATAATATTATATTAGAGTAGTAGATAGAGTAACATTATTATTATTATTATATTATAGAGTAGTAGTAGTAATATTTATTATTATTATATTAGTAGCAGTAGAGTAGTAGCAATTATTATTATTATTATTATTATTAAAATATTAGTAGTAAGTAGTAGTAGTAGCAATATTATATTATTATCATTAGCAGCAGTAGTAGTAATTATTAATTATTATTAATATTATAGAGCAGTAGTAGTAGAAACATTATTAATTATTATTATTTAGTAGTAGAGTATAGCAGTATAGAATTTATTATTAATAATTATTAGTAGTAGTAGAGTAGTAGTAAATTATTATTATATTACATTATATTAGATAGAGTAGTAGTAGTAGAATTATCATTATTATTATTATAATTAGCAGTAGAGCAGTAGATAAATTAACATTAATAATAGCAGTAGAGTAGTAACAAATTAATATTAATTATTAGCAGTAGAGTAGAGAGTAGCAAATTAAACATTATTAAATTATAGCAGAGCAGTAGCAAATACATTATAAACTTAGCAGAGTAGCAGCACATTAATTAATTTATAGCAGAGCAGAGCAGAGTAGCAGAACATTATTATTAATATATAGCAGTAGAGAGCAGAACAATACAACATTAATAGCAGTAGAGAAGAAACATTAATTACACATATATATAGAGCAGTACAAATTATTACACATTAGCAGCAGTAGATTTAAGCAGTACTATTAACACATTATTAGTAGAGTAGCAGTAGAGTAGAACACAAATATATTATTAGAGTAGTAGTAGTAGTAGAGTAAACCATTAATTATTATTATAAGTAGAGTAGAAGTAGCAGAATATTATTATTATTATTTTTAAATTATTAGAGTAGAGAGAGTAGCAGTAATTTATTAATAAATTATAGCAGCAGCGGGAAGTAGCAGAAACATAATACACTTATTAGCAGAGCAGTAGCAATACTAACATTAATTACTTACAGAGCAGCAGCAGCAGAGCAGCAGCAGCAACATACACTAAACATTATAAATAGCGTAGAGAAGCTAGCAACATTACATTACCACTTGGTAGCAGAGCAACATTACAATTAATATCAGAGCAGAGAGAGCAGAGCAGCAGCAATACAACAAAATTTTAATAATTACACAGTGAAAGGCAGCAGTATGCAACATACATATTACTACACAAAAGCAGAGAGCAGCAGAGCAGTAGAAACAAAATATATTAAACACATTAGCAGCAGCAGAGCAGCAGAGAAAACATTACCAACACACATTAGCAGCAGCAGCAGCAGCAGGCAGCAATACACACACAAAATAAGAGAGAGCAGCAGCAGCAGCAATATCATATTCCCAATTATTAGCAGCGGGAAGCAGCAGTAGCAAACACAAAACTAATAGCAGCAGCAGTAGAGCGAGCAGAGAGCAAACTTACACATTAACATTTATAATAGCAGCAGAGCAGCAGCAGCAGCAGAGCAGAGCAGCAGCAGCAGAGCAGAAACCACACACTAATTAGCAGCAGCAGCAGTAGACAGAAACATTATTACATATTATACAGCAGAGCAGAAGCAGCAGAGCAGAGCAATATTATTAATATTATATAGCAGCAGAGCAGCAGAGAAACACAACACTTAAACAGCAGCAGCAGCAGCAGAGCAGCAGAAACATACACTTACTATACAGCAGACAGCAGCAGCAATATTACCACACATTACTAGAGCAGCAGCATAGCAAGCAAGCAGCACCGGGCAGCAGAGCGGGCAGAAAATTAATATTAATAGAGTAGACTTTAGCAGCAAGGCAGAGAAACCGCAGCAGTAGCAGAGCAGCAAACACACACAATTATGATTAGAGCAGTAGCAGAGCAGAAAGTACAACATTATTATTATTAAGTAGAGTAGAGTAGTAGTAGTAAATTTTTAAATATTATAATTATTATTATTATTAAGTAGAGTAGTAGAGTAGTAGAAATATTATTATTATATTATTATTATTATTATTATTATGATTATTATTATTTTTATCTTTATTATTATTAAAGAAGTCCGGGATCCTGACCCATTTAACTCTGAGGGTTTTTTTGGGAAATGACATTTTACATTTTTTTCGGGAAATGCAAAATAAAGTTGAAGGAGGGACAAATAAAATTATGAAAAAGTTAAGTCAATTTAAAAATGTTTTTATTTTGTTTAAATTTGACTTATTTAAAACCTTTTTTGATTTGGATGAGCCTTTTTGGCTCATTCATTTGTTAAATTTATAGTAGACTTGTTTGGATTTTTTGTGTTGTGTAGGGTTGGGGGGGGTTTGGGGCCTGGGAAACCAGGGGCGGGTTGTTAGCGGCCCGCATAGAAAAGCATAAAGCCCGGGTTGATTAATTACCGGGGGGGGATATTAGGCCCAAGCTTGAGAGATTTTAACTTTTGTTTGAATCAGCAGGGCCCGGGGCCCGGGAGTTTTAAACCCCTAGGTGGAGCCCCCACAGAAGACGTGGAGGGGGAGAACCCAGAAAAATTGGAGGCCATTGCCTGTTTTCCCATTATGGGGAGGGAAAAAAAACCGAGGCCCAGGTTTGTCACCATGGGGGGAAAATTACCACCACGAGTTTTAAGAAGAGGTTGATAAGGCCTGGGGCAGGAAGAGGACCTAGAAAAGGATCAGTGAAGAGGGGGGCCCGGGAACTATAACTCGCCCCCCAAAAACCCCCTTACAAGGACACACAGTTTCCAGGGAAGTATATTTCCCCCCCAACATACATAATGCCCCCCGGAGAGGTCCCACACTGAGAGGTACTACCCCGACGGGTCCCACCCCGACAGGACTACCCCGGGGGGCCCCACTGAGAGGTACTACCCCGACGGGGCCACACTGAGGGCCCCACCCCGAGAGGAATTACACCGACAGGTACTACCCCGACAGGATTTACACCGGGGGCACCACCGGAGAGGTACCACCCCGAAAAGGTACTAAAAGGGAGAGGCAATTCACCCCGAGAGGTCCCTTAACCGACAGGTACCACACTGACAGGACTACACCGACAGGTCCCACCCCGAGAGGTACCACACCGACAGGAAACCCCACTACAGGCAAACACCGACAGGCCCCACCCCGAGAGGCACACCCCGACAGGAATTACCCCGACAGGCCCCAAAACCGACAGGTTCCCACCGAGAGGAAACCCCGAGAGGTACTACACGACAGGTACACCCCGACAGGTCCCACCCCGACAGGCAAAACCCCGGGACAGGAATTACACCGACGGGCACAAAAATCGGGGGGCACTACACCGACGGGCCCCACACCGACAGGCCCCACCCCGGGAGAGGATTGCCCCGACAGGAAACACCGACAGGTACTACCCCGGGCGGCAAAACACCGAGAGGATTGCCCCGAAAAGGTACTCCCCCGGGAGGGGACCACCCCGACAGGAAGACACCGGGAGGAGGACCAGGAAAGGTACCCCCCGACAGGTACTCTTTTTGAGAGGTAACCCCGAAAAGGTACTACCCCGACAGGCCCCACCGACAGGAAATTACCCCTCAGGTCCCAAACTGACAGGCACCACTGACAGGAAACACTGGGGACCCCCTAAAAATGGGGTACTACACCGAGAGGCCCCACCCCGGAGGCTACACTGACAGGTACTACCCCGACGGGGCCTACCCCGACGGGGCCCCAAAACTGACAGGACTACCCCGAGAGGCACCACCCCGAGAGGACTACCCCTGAGAGGAAGCCCCGAGAGGTCCCACCCCGACAGGCCCCACACCAAGAGGGATTACCGGGAGGGCACCACTGAGAGGGCACCAACTGAAAGGCACTCCACCGAGGGGTACCACCCCGACAGGCACTACCCCGAGGGACTACCCCCGGGAGAGGCACTACACCGAGAAGCACTACACTGAGAGGTACTCACTGAGAGGTTCATAGAAAAAAACCACCAGAAGTTTTTTAAAAGAGAAAAAATACCCCTGACAGGTCCCCCTAAAAAGTACCACACCGAGAGGTACTAACTGAGAGGTCCCAACCCCGGGAGTTTTACCCACTGAGGGAAAATTCCCACCGAGGGGTATTTACACCGAGAGGAATTAACTGAGAGGCACTCACCGAGAGGATCCCCGAGGGGCACTTCCCCGAGAAGCACCTACAAGGAGGACTACCCCTGACAGGCCCCACACTGACGGGTACCCAACCGGAGGGCACCCACTGAGAGGTACTACACTGAGAGGAAATTTTTGGAAACCGAGGTACCACACCGACGGGCCCGGGACACGGGAGAGGACTACACCGAGAGGTCCCAACCCCGACAGGTACTACACTGAGAGGTACCCACTGACAGGAACACTGACAGGGACCCACCGACGGGAAGCACTCACCGACAGGACCCCCCGACGGGTCCAACACCGACAGGCACCACCCCGAGGAAACCACACGGGAGAGGCAAAAACCCCGAGAGGCCCCACCCCGGGGGCCCCATCCCGAGAACCCACCACCCCGACAGGTACTCCCCGGAAGGGGAAACAACCGACAGGACTACCCCTGACAGGATTAAAAGAGAGGCCCCAAAACCGAGAGGCCCCACCCCTTGAGAGGCTTTTTGAGAGGTACCACCCCGGACGGGCACTACACTGAGAGGAATTCCCCCTGGAGGGGACCACGGAGGCACCTACCCCGGAGAAAGCACTACACGGGAGAGGTACTACCCCGACAGGACTCCAACCGACGGGCCATACACTGAGGGGCACTACACTGAGAGGAAACTACACTGAGAGGAAATTGCACTGAGGGGGGTCCCACCCCGACAGGCCCCACACTGAGAGGAATTACCCCGGAGAGGCATTTCCCCGGGAGAAGCACTACCCCGTGGGGGGTACCACACGGGACAGGATCAACTGAGAGGGACTACCCCGAGAGGGAATTACACGGGAGAGATACTACACTGAGAGGCACTTAAGGAGAGGTCCCACCCCGAGAGGCCCCACCCCGAGAGGAAAATTCAGGGGAGAAGCACCACCCCGAGAGGACCTACACTGAGAGGTACTACCCCCGGAGAGATCCCACCCCGAGAGGAAATTACACGGGAGAGGTACTCCCGGGAGAGGTACTACACGGGAGAGATATTTAACTGAGAGGCACTACACTGGGGGGGTACTACACTGAGACGCCCCACACCGAGAGGCACCACCCCGAGAAGACCACAGGGGGTACTCACACTGAGGGTACTACACTGAGAGGTACTACACTGACAGGGCACTACACTGGGGTTTACTACACTGAGGGGTTTCCCACAGGGGAGAGGTACTACACTGACAGGCCCCACCCCGAGAGGAAACCACACGGGAGAGGTCCCACCCCAAACCCACTCAACTGAGAGGCTACCCCGAGGGAAATTACACCGACAGGCACTACCCCGGAGAGGTACAAACCCCCGAGAGGTATTTACACGGGACAGGTACAAAACACTGACAGGTACCCCCTGACAGGTACTACACGGGAGAGTCACTACACTGAGAAGCACTACACTGAGAGGAAATACAACCGAGGCACTTAAAACCAGAGGCACTGCATTTGAGAGGACACACGGGAGAGGTACTACCCCGAGAGGCATCAACTGACAGGTACTAAAATTGACAGGTACTACCCCGACAGGAATTCACTGAGAGGTACTACCCCGAGGGCACTACCCCGAGAGGTACTACACTGGGGGGTACCACATTTGACAGGACTACCCCGACAAGTACTACACTGGCAGGCACTACCCCGGGGAGAAGCCCCACCCCGGGGGTCCCACACCAGAAAAAACCCGGAGAGGACTCCCCAAGGCCCCCAAAACCGAGAAGCACTCCCCGAGAGGTCCCACCGAGGGCACCACCGAGAGGTACTACACCGACAGGCCACCCCGAGAAGCCCCACCCCGAGAGGCCCCACAGGGGGGCCACCCCCGGAGAGGGTACCACCGACAGGCCCCACACCGAGAAGCACAAAACCCGAGGGGCACTACACTGACAGGACTACCCCGAGAAGCACTACCCCGAGGTACTAACTGACAGGTACTACCCCGGAGAAGCCCCAATAAACAGGCACCCACACGGGAGAAGCCCCACCCCGAGTGGCGCTACCCCGGAGAGGTACTACCCCGGAGAAGCACTAAAAATTGAGAGGATCCCACCGGACAGGATTTCCACCGAGAGGCACCACCCCGAGAGGTACCACAAACAGGTACCACCCCGAAAAACCACCACACTGAGGGCCCCACACCAGGGGTTTACTCACCCCGAGGGTACTACACTCAACAGGCAAAACCCCGAGAAGCACTACACGAGAGGACTACCCCGACAGGTCCCACCGAGAAGCACTACCCCGGAGAGGTACTACCCCGACAGGTACTACACTGAGAGGGGGCCACTGAGGGGAAATTACACGAGAGGTACTAAAATTAACAGGACCCCCTGAGAAGCACTACACTGAGAGGGCACACTGAGAGTTACACACTGAGGGGTTTACTACCCCAAAGGGTAAAATACCCCGAGAGGTACTACACTGAGGGTACTACGCTAATGGGTCCCACACTGGAAGCACCACCGAGGGCCCCACCCCGACAGGATCCCCCAACAGGAATTACATTTAAAAAGGTCCCACACCGGGGAGCCCCATCTCCGTCTCTACCTGTTCATTTTCCCATCTGCCTGTAAAATTTTTAAGTCTCCCGAAGGGGGAACCCGAACGAACCTGATTCAATTTTGAAAAATGGGAAAAAAGTGGGAGCCCGTCTTAAGTTGGGGGAGATTTATTGTTTTTTTTGGTTGTGGTGGGAGGAAGATAGTAGCCAAGTTTTCACTTTGGGGGGTTAAAAAATTGTAGGGTTTTTGGAAATGGGGCTGCAAGCAAGATAGTGGTAAAGGTTGTTTTAGCCCATCTCAGGTTGGTAATACAAGATAGGAAAGTTTTCCCCTTAGACATCTTATTTTCAGGGAAAATAAAGATAGTAGAAATGTTGTTTTCAGACTATCTTAGTGGGGTTTTTGGTAGGCAAATAGTGAAAATTTTAGGACTATTTTTAGTGTTTTTGGGGCCCAAGGAAGATAGTAGCCTTTTTATTTTGTGACTATCTTAAGTTTGGTGGCAGGCAAGATGGGAGTCAAGGTTCGGACTATCTTAGTGTTGTGGTGGTAAAGAAAGATAGTAGAAAGGGTTGTTTTACTTATCTTAGTGTTGTGGTCCGGGAAAAGATAGCAACGGGAAACTGGACACCATGATGTTCCCAAGACTGTTTTAGTGTTGTGGTGGCCAGGCCAGGTAGGCCGGCGTTGTTTTGGAACCAGATGTTACTTAAGACTGTCTTAGTTTTGGGGGTCCGGGCCCAGGTAGTAGTCAAGGTTGCTTGACACCATGATGTTATTTTTAAGACTGTCTTAGTGTTGTGGTGGCCAGGCCAGGAGTAGTAAATGTTGTTTACACCAGGTTTAAGACTGGTTTAGTGTTGTGGGGGCTAAGCCAGGTAGTAGCCGGGTTGCGAACCCTTTATGTTCCAAAAGCCCGTCTTAGTGTTGGGGTGGCCAGGCCAGGTAGTAGTCAAGTGTTGTTTGACACCTTTGATGTTTTTTTAAGACTGTCTTAGTGTTGGGGGGGCCGGGCTTGGTAGAGCGCTTTTTTCTTTTTCCCCCATGATGTTATTTAAGCCCGTCTTAGGTTGTGGTGGCCGGGCCAGGAGTAGCCGGGGTTGTTTGGGAAAAGATGTTATTTAAGACTGTCTTAGTGTTGGGCGGGCCAGGCCAGGTGTATAAGTGGGGGCTTGACACCCGATGTTATTTTAAGACTGCCCCTTAGGTTGTGGTCCAAAAATAGTAGTCGGGTTGTTTGGACCCCAAAGATGTTATTTGGGAGACTGTCTTAGGCTTGTGGTGGCCAGGCAAGAAGAGTCGGTTGTTTTGGACACCATGATGTTAAAATTTTGGGAGACGGGGTCTTAGTGTTGTGGGTGGCCAGGCAAGATAGTAGCCAAGGGTTTTTTTTTTGAAAATTTGGAGGGTTATTTTTTAAGCCCGTTTTGGGTTGTGGGGCGGGCCCGGTAGAGAAATGTTGTTTGGAAAAACCATGTTACTTAAGACGGGTCTTATGTTGTGGTGGGGAAAAAGGGGGTCCCGAAAAGGGGTTGTTTGACCCCAAAGGATGTTACTTAAGACTGTCTTAGTGTTGTGGGGGCCCAGGCAAGAAAGTAGCGGGTTGTTTTGGGGACACCATGCTGTTATTTAAGACTGTCTTAGTGTTGGGGGTGGCCAGGTAGTGAAGGTAAACCCTTTGATAATGTAACTGGGGGATCAAAAAAGTTCTTAAAATTGAGCTAAATTTTTCCCACTGAAGTACAAAAGGATGAGAATTTCCCCGGTGACAAAACCCCGTGGAAAACATTGTTTTGGAATTAATGCACTATCCACTTAGAGATAAATAACAAAAAACCGACTACGGGGTTGACTACAAATATAAATTTTTAGTGTACATTTTAATCCACTGTTTAGTCCACTAATGTTATGTGCATTATAATTTTAAAAACTATTTTTTTATACCCGGGGCCCCTTGTTAAAGTTCTTCCTTTTTTCAGGGGGACTTCTTTTCTTAGATATTTTGTCACTATTACTAGTTTGTTTTTCCGTGTGTGTGTGTGTGTGTGTGTGTGTGTGTGTGTGTGTGGTGGGTTTGGGGGGGGGGCCACCGTTTTCCCTCAACAGTTTTATGATATTCCTGTGGCCCACCTAGTTGTGTTTGGGGGTATTTGGGTTTTGGTACGGACCTACTTAGCAGTGTCTGTGATGATGTTCCTTGTACCCTTTTGTACTCACCTAGGGGGGGGGTATTTTTGTGTGTGTATGTCCAGTCTCAGCCCTGGGCCCGGGCACTTAACCTATTATCGTCGGGTTCTACCCGATCCACTTTGTGCCCCGTCATATTTATTTTCAGCTATATATGGGGTTCGTAGGGACTTCCTTTCAGTTGTCCCACTTTTTAATTAAAAATAAAAAGGTTTTTTTTAACATCCGGACTTTCTCTCTCTCGCCTTTTTGTTCTTGTTCTTTTAATTTTCAGCATCTGTCACCTTTCTTGGTAAGGGGGGGTTCATTTGCTGCCTCAAGGGGAGGTCACACGCCCCCCTTCCCGGAATATCGAACCCATCGGTTCCCCACTTACTTTTTTTTTTTTTTATTTGGAAAAAAATTTATCTTACATGGGGTATGTAATTTTTGAGAAATATTAAGGTTAGTAATGTGAGTCTTGTTTGCAGGAGTTGGAGACAGTCTGCGGGGGAAGTCAGGGAAAGCTGAGACGTACTTCCAAGAACTAAGTGCTGCATTTGGAGGAGGGAGTGGTGTGTTTTAAATGGTGGTGGGAGTGTTTCATTGCTGGGAGGGGGAGGGGGTGATTTTTAGTGGTGGTGGAGTGCTGCATTGCTGGGGGGGTGGGGTGGTTGGGAAGAGGGGTGGTGGGGGAGTGCCAAACTGGAGGAGGGAGTTGTGGTGGGTGTTTAGTAGGGTGGGGGGTGCTGCATTGTTGGGGGAGGGAGGGGTGATGTTAGAGGGGGGTGAGTGCCGGGATTCTGGGGGAGGAGTGGTGGGATGTTAGTAGTGGGGGTGAGGCCGCATTTCTGGGGGAGGAGGGGGTGATGTTAGAGGGGGTGGGGAGTGCCGCATTGGGTGGGGGGAGGAGGGGGGGTTAGAGTGGTGGTGGGGGCTGCATTGGGTGGAGGGGGGAGTGGGGTGATTTTTAGTGGTGGTGAGTGCTGCATTGCCGGGGGAAGGGGAGTGGGTGATGTTAGTAGGGGGGGGCTGATTTCTGGAGGAGGGGGTGGTGGGTGTTAGTAGGGGGGTGAGTGCCGGGACTCCCGGGGGAGGGAGTGGTGGTGATGTTTAGTGGTGGTGAGCTGCATTGGAGGAGGGAGTGGTGGTGATGTTGGTAGTGGTGGTGAGTGCTGCTTTTCTGGAGGAGGTGAGGGGGGATTTTGTAGTGGGTGGTGAGTGCTATTTTTGGAGGAGGAGGGGTGATGTTGAGGGGGGTGAGTGCCCCTTTCTGGAGGAGGTGAGTGGGGATGTTAGTAGGGGGTAGGGGGCTAATGCTTTTTGGGGGGGTGAGGGTGGTGATGTTAGTAGGGGGGTGAGGTGAAATTTCTTGGGGGAGGGAGGGGGGGGGTTTGGGGTGGGGGAAAAAAGGATTTCTGGGGGAAAGAGGGTGGTGATGTTAGTAGGGGTGGTGAGGCTGCTTTGCGGGGGAAGGGAGTGGTGGGGATGTTAGTAGTGGGTGGTGAGTGCCGATTGCTGGAAGGGGAGGGGGGTAGCGGGGTTTGGGGGGATCGATTCTGGAGGAGGGAGTGGTGGGATGTTAGAGTGGTGGGAGCGGCCCCCTTTGGGGGAGGGGAGTTGGTGATGTTTGTGTGGGGGAGTGCTAAAATTTTGGGGGAGGAGGGGAGGAAATTTTGTATGGGGGGAGTGCCGGGTTTTGGGGAAAATGGGGTGGTGGTGATGTTAGTAGTGGTGGGAGGCCGCATTGCCGAGGGGGAGTGGTGGTGATTAAAATAGTGGGGGAGTGCTTTCTGCTGGGGGAGGGTGGGGTGGTGGATGTTAGTAGTGGTGGTGGTGGGGGTGCTTTCTGGGGGAAAGGGGGTGGTGGTGGGTGTTAGGGGGTGGTGGGAGTGCTTTCATTGCTGGAGGAGGTGAGTTGGGGGGATGTTAGTAGTGGTGGTGGGGGCCGATTTCTGGGGGATGGGGTGGTGGGGATGTTAGTAGGGGGTGGGGTGCTGCATTGCTGGGGGATAAGAGTGGTGGTGATGTTGGGAGGGGGGGAGGCCACTCGGAGGGGGAGTGGTTAGTTAGAGTGGTGGGGGAGGTTTCCTTTTGGAGGAGGTGAGTGGTGGGATGTTAGTAGTGGTGGTGGGGGCCCCTGGGTGGGGGAGGGAGTGGTGGAGTTTGAGGGGGTGGGGGCCGCATCCTTTTAGGAGGAGGGGGGATGTTAGTAGTGGTGGGGGAGGCCGCTTGCTGGAGGAATTTAGTGGTGGTGATGTTAGGGAGTGGTGGTGAGTGCCGATTTCTGGGGGAAGGGAGTGGTGGGATGTTTGTAGGGGGGTGAGGTGGGTTTTTGTGGAGGAGGGGAGGGTGGTGAGAGGGTGGTGAGGCCGCTTTTCTGGGGGGAGGGTGGGGTGATTTAAAATAGGGGGGAGGTTTTATTGTTGGGGGGGTGAGGGGGGTGATGTTTGTAGGGGGGTGGGGTGCTGCATTGTTGGGGGGAGGTGGGGTGGTGGTGATGTTAAGGGGGGTGAGGGGAAATTTAAGCTGGAGGAATTTAGTGGTGGGGATGTTAGGGAGGGGGGTGAGTGCCTTTCGGAGGAGGGAGTGGTGGTGATGTTTGTAGTGGTGGGGGAGGCCGCTTGCTGAGGGGGGAGTGGTGTGATGAGTGGAGGGGGTTTCATTGTTTGGGGGAGGGAGTGGTGGTGATGTTAGTAGTGGTGGTGAGGGTGGATTGCTGGGGGAGGGTGAGTGGTGGTGATGTTAGTAGTGGTGGGGAGTTGCATTGCTGGAGGAGGAGGGGGTGGTGATGTTAGCAGGGGGGTGGTGGGGGCCCCATTTCTGGAGGGAGGGGTGGTGGGGATGTTGGAGTCGTGGGTGAGTGCCGATTTCCCGGAGGAGGTGGAAAGGGTGATGTTAGTAGTGGTGGTGAGTGCCGTACGCTGGGGGAGGAGGGGGGTGATGTTAGTAGTGGTGGGGGAGCCGGGATTGCTGGAGGAGGGAGGGTGGTGATGTTAGAGTGGTGGTGAGTGCTGAATTTCTTTGGGAGGGAGGGTGGGGATGTTTAGTGGTGGGAGGCGGATTTCTGGAGGAGGGGGAGAGGGGATGTTAGAGGGGGTGGGCTGGATTGCTGGGGGGAGGAGTGGTGGTGATGTTAGAGGGGGGGTGAGTGCCTTTTGGGGAGGAGGGGGGTTGTGGGTGATGTTAGTAGTGGTGGGGAGTCGGATTGTTGGGGGAGGGAGTGGGGGATGTTAGTAGTGGTGGTGAGGGGGCATTTTGAGGGAATGGGGTGATGTTAGAAAGGGGGGTGAGGCTGCATTGCTGGGGGATGAAAGGGGGGTAGTTACAAAAAGGGGGTATGCGCATTGCCTGGAGGAGGTGAGGGGGTGATGTTATAGGGGGGGGAGGCCATTCTGGGGGATAGGGGTGGGAGGTTTGAAGGGGGGTGAGGCTGTTCTGGGGGAGGGGTGTGAGTTAGGGAGGTGGTGAGGCCCATTTGGAGGAGGAGGGTGGGGATGTTAGAAAGGGGGGTGAGTGCTGGATTTTGGAGGAGGTGAGTGGGGGTGATGTTAGTAGTGGTGGGTGGAGTGCTGCATTGCTGGGGGAGGTGAGGGGGGTGTTGTGTGAGTTTAATAAATATAATGGCCCACAGGCCGAGGTGTCAGTGTGTCCAGACGGGGTTTTACATTTCGGCGACACTGTCATCCTTCACGCACCTGTCGTCCAGCCTCGCAAAGGTCAGGATACAGCTCTTGAAGGTCAGGATGCAACTCTGTCTCTTATCTCCGTCAACATAACGTAATCCACTAGTTCCTCAAGACTTGTAAAAGTATTGTATATGTCTTTATTGTTGGATAATAGCTCTATCAATGTTGGTTAGATGGTATGTTATGTTGTTCAGGAGCACCTAGACCTTCCTTGGCGTGTACCATCTCTGCTACACCATCTCGTCAAGCACTGGTTAAGAACCAGTACCATGATGTACCTCTCACAGCCTGCCCTGTCTACCACCAGCCTGTCCTCAAGAACGTCTTTACTATCCTACCGTCAGTACCCAAGCTTTCTCTGTTTTATCCTCAGTACCCAAGCTTTCTCTGTTTTATCTTCAGTATTTAAGCTTTCTCTATTTTATCTTCAGTACCCAAGCTTTCTCTGTTTTATCTTCAGTACCCAAGCTTTCTCTGTTTTATCTTCAGTACCCAAGCTTTCTCTGTTTTATCTTCAGTACCCAAGCTTTCTCTGTTTTATCCTCAGTACCCAAACTTTCTCTGTTTTATCCTCAGTACCCAAGCTTTGTCTTATCTTCAGTACCCAAGCTTTCTCTGTTTAATCTTCAGTACCCAAGCTTTGTCTTATCTTCAGTACCCAATTTTTTACTTATTATTAATATTATTATTATTATTATTATTATTATTATAATTATTAATATAATTAATTAATTATGATTACTAATGAAAGTACTATTGCGTGACAGTCGTGGGTCTGGTCAGCATGAAGGCAGTGTACTGTGTTATGGTGACCCCTTCGACCTGACGCACAAGTTAGGAGGTCAACATGAACCTCTGTACGTGACCTCTCCCGTGGGGTCAGCCTTGCACTCTGGCAGGGAGAGCAGACGCCAGGAGGTACTACTCAAGCCTCACTCTACCTCGCACTCAGCCTGGCGCCTCCAGCCCTCTGATCCGCACCTTAGACTCACCTACGAGGGTCAGTCTGTTGAGGTAGGTGAAGGTATCACCTCCTGACACCTAACTTGATGCTATGTTAATTACTCTTATTACACTGAGGCTGTGTTAATTACTCTTATTACACTGAGGCTGTGTTAATTACTCTTATTACACTGAGGCTGTGTTAATTACTCTTATTACACTGAGGCTGTGTTAATTACTCTTATTACACTGAGGCTGTGTTAATTACTCTTATTACACTGAGGCTGTGTTAATTACTCTTATCATACTAATGCTATATTAATTCATGTTATCATAGTGATGTTATGTTAATTTATGTTATCATAGTGATGTTATGTTAATTCCTGAGACCATGCCGTCCCTAATGCTACTTTAATACCACATTAATCCCTAATACCATATTAATCCCTAATACCACATTAATCCTTGATACCACATTAATCCCTAATACCACATTAATCCCTAATACCACATTAATCCCTAATACCACATTAATCCCTAATACCACATTAATCCTTGATACCACATTAATCCCTAATACCACATTAATCCCTAATACCACATTAATCCCTAATACCACATTAATCCCTAATACCACATTAATCCTTGATACCACATTAATCCCTAATACCACATTAATCCCTAATACCACATTAATCCCTAATACCACATTAATCCCTAATACCACATTAATCCTTAATACCACATTAATCCCTAATACCACATTAATCCTTAATACCACATTAATCCCTAATACCACATTAATCCTTAATACCACATTAATCCCTAATACCACATTAATCCCTAATACCATATTAATCTATAATACCACATTAATCCTTGATACCATATTAATCCCTAATACCACATTAATCCTTAATACCACATTAATCCCTAATACCACATTAATCCCTAATACCATATTAATCTCTAATACCACATTAATCCTTGATACCACATTAATCCCTAATACCACATTAATCCCTAATACCACATTAATCCCTACTACCACATTAATCCCTAATACCACATTAATCCCTACTACCACATTAATCCCTAATACCACATTAATCCCTAATACCACATTAATCCTTAATACCACATTAATTCCACGTCATTTATAACTTGTTCCTTCCTGGAAGGGAAGAAGGTACCTCGGTGTTCAACCAGGGGAGGTACCTCGGTGTTCATCCAGGGGAGATACCTCGGTGTTCAACCAGGGAAGATACCTCGGTGTTCAACCAGGGGAGGTACCTCGGTGTTCAGCCAGGGAAGATACCTCGGTGTTCAACCAGGGGAGATACCTCTGTGTTCATCCAGGGGAGGTACCTCGGTGTTCATCCAGGGGAGGTACCTCGGTGTTCATCCAGGGGAGGTACCTCGGTGTTCAACCAGGGGAGGTACCTCGGTGTCCATCCAGGGGAGGTACCTCGGTGTACATCCAGGGAAGGTACCTCGGTATTCAACCAGGGGAGATACCTCGGTGTTCATCCAGGGGAGGTACCTCGGTGTTCATCCAGGGGAGGTACCTCGGTGTTTATCCAGGGGAGGTACCTCGGTGTTCAACCAGGGGAGATACATCGGTGTCCATCCAGGGGAGGTACCTCGGTGTTCATCCAGGGGAGGTACCTCGGTGTTCAACCAGGGGAGATACCTCGGTGTTCATCCAGGGGAGGTACCTCGGTGTTCAACCAGGGGAGATACCTCGGTGTTCATCCAGGGAAGGTACCTCGGTGTTCAACCAGGGGAGATACCTCGGTGTTCATCCAGGGGAGGTACCTCGGTGTTCAACCAGGGGAGATACCTCGGTGTTCATCCAGGGAAGGTACCTCGGTGTTCATCCAGGGGAGGTACCTCAGTGTTCATCCAGGGAAGGTGCCTCGGTGTTCATCCAGGGGAGGTACCTTGGTGTTCAACCAGGGGAAGTACCTCTGTGTTCATCCAGGGGAGGTACCTCGGTGTTCAACCAGGGGAGGTACCTCAGTGTTCATCCAGGGGAGGTACCTCGGTGTTCAACCAGGGGAGGTACCAAGGTGTTCAACCAGGGGAAGTACCTCAGTGTTCAACCAGGGGAGGTACCTCGGTGTTCAACCAGGGGAGGTACCTCGGTGTTCATCCAGGGGAGGTACCTCGGTGTTCAACCAGGGGAGGTACCTCGGTGTTCAACCAGGGGAGGTACCTCGGTGTTCAACCAGGGGAGGTACCTCAGTGTTCAACCAGGGGAGGTACCTCGGTGTTCATCCAGGGGAGGTACCTCGGTGTTCAACCAGGGGAGGTACCTCGGTGTTCAACCAGGGGAGGTACCTCGGTGTTCAACCAGAGGAGGTACCTCGGTGTTCAACCAGGGGAGGTACCTTAGTGTTCAACCACGGGAGGTACCTCGGTGTTCAACCAGGGGAGGTACCTCGGTGTTCAACCAGGGGAGGTACCTCGGTGTTCATCCAGGGGAGGTACCTCGGTGTTCAACCAGGGGAGGTACCTCGGTGTTCAACCAGGGGAGGTACCATGGTGTTCAACCAGGGGAAGTACCTCAGTGTTCAACCAGGGGAGGTACCTCGGTGTTCAACCAGGAGAGGTACCTCGGTGTTCATCCAGGGGAGGTACCTCGGTGTTCATCCAGGGGAGGTACCTGGGTGTTCATCCAGGGGAGAGGTGTTCATCCAGGGGAGGTCGGTGTTCATCCAGGGGAGGTACCTCGGTGTTCATCCAGGGGAGGTACTTCAGTGTTCAACCAGGGGAGGTACCTCGGTGTTCATCCAGGGGAGGTACCTTGGTGTTCATCCAGGGGAGGTACCTCGGTGTTCATCCAGGGGAGGTACCTTGGTGTTCATCCAGGGGAGGTACCTCGGTGTTCATCCAGGGAAGGTACCTCGGTGTTCAACCAGGGGAGGTACCTCGGTGTTCATCCAGGGAAGGTACCTCGGTGTTCATCCAGGGGAGGTACCTCAGTGTTCATCCAGGGAAGGTACCTCGGTGTTCATCCAGGGGAGGTACCTTGGTGTTCAACCAGGGGAAGTACCTCAGTGTTCATCCAGGGGAGGTACCTCGGTGTTCAACCAGAGGAGGTACCTCGGTGTTCAACCAGAGGAGGTACCTCGGTGTTCATCCAGGGGAGGTACCTCGGTGTTCATCCAGAGGAGGTACTTCAGTGTTCAACCAGGGGAGGTACCTCGGTGTTCATCCAGGGGAGGTACCTCGGTGTTCATCCAGGGGAGGTACCTTGGTGTTCATCCAGGGGAGGTACCTCGGTGTTCATCCAGGGGAGGTACCTCGGTGTTCAACCAGAGGAGGTACCTCGGTGTTCAACCAGAGGAGGTACCTCGGTGTTCAACCAGAGGAGGTACCTCGGTGTTCAACCAGAGGAGGTACCTCGGTGTTCATCCAGGGGAGGTACCTCGGTGTTCAACCAGGGGAGGTACCTCGGTGTTCAACCAGAGGAGGTACCTCGGTGTTCATCCAGGGGAGGTACCTCGGTGTTCATCCAGGGGAGGTACCTCGGTGTTCAACCAGAGGAGGTACCTCGGTGTTCATCCAGGGGATGTACCTCGGTGTTCATCCAGGGGAGGTACCTCGGTGTTCATCCAGGGGAGGTACCACGGTGTTCATCCAGGGGAGGTACCTCGGTGTTCATCCAGAGGAGGTACCTCGGTGTTCATCCAGAGGAGGTACCTCGGTGTTCAACCAGGGGAGGTACCTCGGTGTTCATCCAGGGGAGGTACCACGGTGTTCATCCAGGGGAGGTACCACGGTGTTCATCCAGGGGAGGTACCTCGGTGTTCATCCAGAGGAGGTACCTCGGTGTTCAACCAGAGGAGGTACCTCGGTGTTCAACCAGAGGAGGTACCTCGGTGTTCAACCAGAGGAGGTACCTCGGTGTTCAACCAGAGGAGGTACCTCGGTGTTCAACCAGAGGAGGTACCTCGGTGTTCATCCAGAGGAGGTACCTCGGTGTTCAACCAGAGGAGGTACCTCGGTGTTCAACCAGAGGAGGTACCTCGGTGTTCAACCAGAGGAGGTACCTCGGTGTTCATCCAGAGGAGGTACCTCGGTGTTCATCCAGAGGAGGTACCTCGGTGTTCATCCAGAGGAGGTACCTCGGTGTTCATCCAGAGGAGGTACCTCGGTGTTCAACCAGAGGAGGTACCTCGGTGTTCATCCAGAGGAGGTACCTCGGTGTTCATCCAGAGGAGGTACCTCGGTGTTCAACCAGGGGAGGTACCTCGGTGTTCATCCAGAGGAGGTACCTCGGTGTTCATCCAAGGCATTAGATTCTTCTTCTCTGGGTCAAACCTATTATCTGCCATTCATCGTCCCTTCCCCGGTGCCCAGGCACTGTAATGCCCCTGTGAGTTTAGCACATGGGCATGACTAACCCCGGGTGTTGTGACAGGTGGGCGCCCGGGTGATGATGATCCAGACTATGACCAACCAGCCTATGGTTATAGAAGAGGAGTTCTCAACCCGCACTATCTTCGGTCAGGTGAGTCCCCTGCTCTAGGTGAGTCCCCTGCTCTAGGTGAGTCCCCTGCTCTAGGTGAGTCCTGTTCTAGGTGAGTCCCCTGCTCTAGGTGAGTCCCCTGCTCTAGGTGAGTCCCCTGCTCTAGGTGAGTCCTGTTCTAGGTGAGTCCTGTTCTAGGTGAGTCCCCTGCTCTAGGTGAGTCCCCTGCTCTAGGTGAGTCCCCTGCTCTAGGTGAGTCCTGTTCTAGGTGAGTCCTCTGCTCTAGGTGAGTCCCCTGCTCTAGGTGAGTCCCCTGCTCTAGGTGAGTCCCCTGCTCTAGGTGAGTCCTGTTCTAGGTGAGTCCTCTGCTCTAGGTGAGTCCCCTGCTCTAGGTGAGTCCCCTGCTCTAGGTGAGTCCCCTGCTCTAGGTGAGTCCCCTGCTCTAGGTGAGTCCTGTTCTAGGTGAGTCCTCTGCTCTAGGTGAGTCCCCTGCTCTAGGTGAGTCCCCTGCTCTAGGTGAGTCCCCTGCTCAGGTGAGTCCTTTTCTAGGTGAGTCCCCTGCTCAGGTGAGTCCTTTTCTAGGTGAGTCCCCTGCTCTAGGTGAGTCCTGTTCTAGGTGAGTCCTCTGCTCTAGGTGAGTCCCCTGCTCTAGGTGAGTCCCCTGCTCTAGGTGAGTCCCCTGCTCAGGTGAGTCCTTTTCTAGGTGAGTCCCCTGCTCAGGTGAGTCCTTTTCTAGGTGAGTCCCCTGCTCTAGGTGAGTCCTGTTCTAGGTGAGTCCTCTGCTCTAGGTGAGTCCCCTGCTCTAGGTGAGTCCCCTGCTCTAGGTGAGTCCCCTGCTCAGGTGAGTCCTTTTCTAGGTGAGTCCCCTGCTCAGGTGAGTCCTTTTCTAGGTGAGTCCCCTGCTCTAGCTGAGTTACTGCTACGTTAATTAGTTCTCTAAGTCAACCAAGTCCTTGAGAGAGAGAGAGAGAGAGCTCAACCAAGTCCTTGAGAGAGAGAGAGAGAGCTCAACCAAGTCCTTGAGAGAGAGAGAGAGAGAGCTCAACCAAGTCCTTGAGAGAGAGAGAGAGAGCTCAACCAAATCTTTGAGAGAGAGAGAGAGAGAGAGCTCAACCAAGTCCTTGAGAGAGAGAGAGAGAGCTCAACCAAATCTTTGAGAGAGAGAGAGAGAGAGAGCTCAACCAAGTCCTTGAGAGAGAGAGAGAGAGAGAGCTCAACCAAGTCCTTGAGAGAGAGAGAGAGAGCTCAACCAAGTCCTTGAGAGAGGGAGAGAGAGCTCAACCAAGTCCTTGAGAGAGAGAGAGAGAGAGCTCAACCAAGTCCTTGAGAGAGAGAGAGAGAGAGCTCAACCAAGTCCTTGAGAGAGAGAGAGAGAGCTCAACCAAATCTTTGAGAGAGAGAGAGAGAGAGAGCTCAACCAAGTCCTTGAGAGAGAGAGAGAGAGAGCTCAACCAAGTCCTTGAGAGAGAGAGAGAGAGCTCAACCAAGTCCTTGAGAGAGGGAGAGAGAGCTCAACCAAGTCCTTGAGAGAGAGAGAGAGAGAGCTCAACCAAGTCCTTGAGAGAGAGAGAGAGAGAGCTCAACCAAGTCTTTGAGAGAGAGAGAGAGAGAGAGAGAGAGAGAGACAGAGAGAGAGAGAGAGAGAGCTCAACCAAGTCTTTGAGAGAGAGAGAGAGAGAGAGAGAGCTCAACCAAGTGCTTGAGAGAGAGAGAGAGCTCAACCAAGTGCTTGAGAGAGAGAGAGAGCTCAACCAAGTGCTTGAGAGAGAGAGAGAGAGAGAGAGCTCAACCAAGTGCTTGAGAGAGAGAGAGAGAGCTCAACCAAGTGCTTGAGAGAGAGAGAGAGAGAGAGAGAGAGAGAGCTCAACCAAGTGCTTGAGAGAGAGAGAGAGAGAGCTCAACCAAGTCCTTGAGAGAGAGAGAGAGAGCTCAACCAAGTCCTTGAGAGAGAGAGAGAGAGATAATTTACACTTACCAAACAGTGTTGGTGTATGTAAATTCATTATGAAATATATTTTGTCAAAATTAGTAAGAATATTAAAGGATATAAGTGGAGTGTCGGGGTAGTTTCCGTATCTCCACTAGCAGACGGAGGATCGAGCCTGCATCTCTTGAATCACCCACCACAGTTGTCAGCATGTAAAGTGTCGTGGAACTCTACGGTTCCTCACCACCGTTTTTCAAATTAGAATTACTGAAGTTGAGTGTGTTAGTTGTCAATTGACAAAAGCATTTGTCGATAAATACTTGACCCGTGGTGGCCTTGTGTGTGTGTGTGTGTGTGTGTGTGTGTGTTAATTTTTATATAAATCTTTAGGGAAATTCGGATTAATTCACCATATATTATATATATATATATATATATATATATATATATATATATATATATATATATATATATATATATATATATATATATATATATATATATATATATATATTATATATATATATATATATTTCAACAAGTCGGCCGTCTCCCACAGAGGCAGGGTGACCCAAAAAAGAAAGAAAATCCCCAAAAAGAAAATACTTTCATCATCATTCAACACTTTCACCACACTCGCACATTATCACTGTTTTTGCAGAGGTGCTCAGAATACAACAATTTAGAAGCATACACATATAAAGATACACAACATATCCCTCCAAACTGCCAATATCCCAAACTCCTCCTTTAAAGTGCAGGCAACATTGTACTTCCCATTTCCAGGACTCAAGTCCGACTATATGAACATAACCGGTTTCCCTGAATCCCTTTACTAAATATTACCCTGCTCACACTCCAACAGATTGTCAGGTCCCAAGTACCATTCATCTCCATTCACTCCTATCTAACACGCTCACGCACACTTGCTGGAAGTCCAAGCCCCTCACCCACAAAACCTCCTTTAACCCCTCTCTCCAACCCTTTCGAGGACGACCCCTACCCCGCCTTCCTTCCCCTATAGATTTATATGCTTTCCATGTCATTCTACTTTGATCCATTCTCTCTAAATGACCAAACCACCTCAACAACCCCTCTTCTGCCCTCTGACTAATACTTTTATTAACTCCACACCTTCTCCTAATTTCCACACTCCGAATTTTCTGCATAATATTTACACCACACATTGCCCTTAAACAGGACATCTCCACTGCCTCCAACCGTCTCCTCGCTGCTGCATTTACCACCCAAGCTTCACACCCATATAAGAGTGTTGGTACTACTATACTTTCATACATTCCCTTCTTTGCCTCCATAGATAACGTTTTTTGACTCCACATATACCTCAACGCACCATTCATCATTTTTTCCTCATCAATTCTATGATTAACCTCATCCTTCATAAATCCATCCGCCGACACGTCAACTCCCAAGTATCTGAAAACATTCACTTCTTCCATACTCCTCCTCCCCAATTTGATATCCAATTTTTCTTTATCTAAATCATTTGATACCCTCATCACCTTACTCTTTTCTATGTTCACTTTCAACTTTCTACCTTTACACACATTCCCAAACTCATCCACTAACCTTTGCAATTTTTCTTTAGAATCTCCCATAAGCACAGTATCATCAGCAAAAAGTAACTGTGTCAATTCCCATTTTGAATTTGATTCCCCAAAATTTAATCCCACCCCTCTCCCAAACACCCTAGCATTTACTTCTTTTACAACCCCATCTATAAATATATTAAACAACCATGGTGACATTACACATCCCTGTCTAAGACCTACTTTTACCGGGAAGTAATCTCCCTCTCTTCTACACACCCTAACCTGAGCCTCACTATCCTCATAAAAACTCTTTACAGCATTTAATAACTTACCACCTATTCCATAAACTTGCAACATCTGCCACATTGCTCCTCTATCCACTCTATCATATGCCTTTTCTAAATCCATAAATGCAATAAAAACTTCCCTACCTTTATCTAAATACTGTTCACATATATGCTTCAATGTAAACACTTGATCTACACATCCCCTACCCACTCTGAAGCCTCCTTGCTCATCCGCAATCCTACATTCTGTCTTACCTCTAATTCCTTCAAATATAACCCTACCGTACACTTTTCCTGGTATACTCAGTAAACTTATTCCTCTTTAATTTTTACAATCTCTTTTGTCCCCTTTCCCTTTATATAAAGGGACTATACATGCTCTCCACCAATCCCTAGGTACCTTCCCCTCTTTCATACATTTATTAAACAAAAGTACCAACCACTCCAACACTATATCCCCCCCTGCTTTTAACATTTCTGTCATGATCCCGTCAGTTCCAGCTGCTTTACCCCCTTTCATTCTACGTAATGCCTCGCGTACCTCCCCCACACTTACATTCTGCTCTTCTTCACTCCTAAAAGATGGTATACCTCCCTGGCCAGTGCATGAAATTACCGCCTCCCTTTCTTCCTCAACATTTAAAAGTTCCTCAAAATATTCTCGCCATCTACCTAATACCTCCCTCTCCCCATCTACTAACTCCCCTACTCTGTTTTTAACTGACAAATCCATACTTTCCCTAGGCTATCTTAACTTGTTTAACTCACTCCAAAATTTTTTCTTATTTTCATTAAAATTTCTTGACAGTGCCTCTCCCACTCTTTCATCTGCTCTCCTTTTGCACTCTCTCACCACTCTCTTCACCTTTCTTTTACTCTCCATATACTCTGCTCTTCTTATAACACTTCTGCTTTGTAAAAACCTCTCATAAGCTAACTTTTTCTCTTTTATCACACCCTTTACTTCATCATTCCACCAATCACTCCTCTTTCCACCTGCCCCCACCCTCCTATAACCACAAACTTCTGCCCCACATTCTAATACTGCATTTTTAAAACTATTCCAACCCTCTTCAACCCCCCCACTACTCATCTTTGCACTAGCCCACCTTTCTGCCAATAGTCGCTTATATCTCACCCGAACTTCCTCCTCCCTTAGTTTATACACTTTCACCTCCCTCTTACTTGCTGTTGCCATTTTCCTCTTATCCCATCTACCTCTTACTCTAACTGTAGCTACAACTAAATAATGATCCGATATATCAGTTGCCCCTCTATAAACATGTACATCCTGGAGCCTACCCATCAACCTTTTATCCACCACTATATAATCTAATAAACTACTTTCATTACGTGCTACATCATACCTTGTATATTTATTTATCCTCTTTTTCATAAAATATGTATTACTTATTACCAAATCTCTTTCTACACATAGCTCAATTAAAGGCTCCCCATTTACATTTACCCCTGGCACCCCTAATTTACCTACTACTCCCTCCATAACATTTTTACCCACTTTAGCATTGAAATGACCAACCACCATTACTCTCACACTTTATTCTAAACTCCCCACGCATTCACTCAACATTTCCCAAAATCTCTATCTCTCCTCTACACTTCTCTCTTCTCCAGGTGCATACACGCTTACTATAACCCACTTTTCACATCCAGTCTTTATTTTACTCCACATAATCCGTGAATTAATACATTTATAGTCCCTCTTTTCCTGCCATAGCTTATCCTTCAACATTATTGCTACTCCTTCTTTAGCTCTAACTCTATTTGAAACCCCTGACCTAATCCCATTTATTCCTCTCCATTGAAACTCTCCCACCCCCCCTTCAGCTTTGTTTCACTTAAAGCCAGGACATCCAGCTTCTTTTCATTCATAACATCCACAATCATCTCTTTCTTATCATCTGCACAACATCCACGCACATTCAGACTTCCCACTTTGACAATTTTCTTCTTCTTATTCTTTTTAGTAATCTTTACAGGAAAAGGGGTTACTAGCCCATTGTTCCCGGCATTTTAGTTGACTTTTACAACACGCATGGCTTACGGAGGAAAGATTCTTATTCTACTTCCCCATGGATATAAAAGGAAAAGTAATAAGACCAAGAATTATTAAGATAAAATCAAAGAAAACTCAGATGAGTGTGTATAAATAAACGTGTACATGTATGTGTAGTGTGACCTAAGTGTAAGTAGAAGTAGCAAGACGTACCTGTAATCTTGCATATTTATGAGACAGACAAAAGACACCAGCAATCCTACCATCATGTAAAACAATTACAGGATTTCGTTTTACATTCACTTGGCAGGACGGTAGTACCTCCCTGGGTGGTTGCTGTCTACCAACCTACTATATATATATATATATATATATATATATATATATATATATATATATATATATATATATATATATATATATATATATATGCAAGGAATTCGCAAGAGCAGGCGAAATATACACAAACATTAATCTCTGGCTGAAGGAGACTCGAACCTACGAACCTTGGAACAAGGTACGTAGTGCTTTACCAATCTACCCACACTGTACCAATACCTTGCAGTCCAGCTTGCGCTAGACTTTGATCCAAGGCAGCCAGCTTTCAGGGAGAAGGCTTACAGCTTTTCATATATATATATATATATATATATATATATATATATATATATATATATATATATATATATATATATATATATATATATATATATATATATATAATAAGATCACAGTAAACAGGTGATATCACAATATACAGAACAACTACTGTGAAAAATAGTGAAATTCCAGGTGCTTTCGTGATTTCTCACATTATCAAGGAACAGTTTCTTAAGGTACCTAGAATATGAGCCACAGGAGGTGACTGTCACTCAGGTACCTACTTATTGCTACTTATTTTTTTAAATTCTCAGTTAACTACAAGAACTGTATTTAGCTTAACAGGTATTGTATTCAATGTAGCAAATATAGTATTTAACTTGGCATGTATTATATTTAACTTAGTAATGATGTATCTAGCCTAGAAGTTATTGTATTTAAGATAGCAGGTATTGTAGTTAACGTAGAAGATATTGCAGGTATTGTAGACATTAGTAGATATTGCATTAAATTTAGTAAATATTGTATTCAACTTAGTAATATTGTATTTAACTTAGCAAGTGTTGTATTTAACTTAGGAGAGATTTTTAACATGGTCCTATTGTCTTATTACTGGGGACAAAACAAGACAAAACAAATGAGGTAGTAATTATGGACGAGGTAGATTATAAGGGAAAATGAATATGGTATTAGAAGACGGGGGGACTTAGGTACCTCTTAGGCACATAGTGTTCAAGATAGTGAACATAGGGCTAGCAACGTACTTTGCATCTGTGCGTCTGCCAGACTGCTAGAAGTACTTGTAAGCAAGCCTGATCCTGGCTATTACAACATCAGTCTGTTTACATTGAGAGTTGCTAAATCAACATACTTCGTTTATGTTATCATAGTGGGTTATGAATCTACTCAGACTTCTAACTTCATTCCCATAACATTCAGTTTCATTATTTACTTCTAATATTATTCTCAATCACTTGACTCTGTATATCCGTGATGTTGAGAGAATGTGTCACATGTCCTCAGGAGCAACAAGTGAGTGTTGGTGTGGTGACCCGAGCCACTACCAGAGCTGCTTCCACTATTGCTTTCCTCACCTGGACCAGAAGAACTCCTCGCCAGGGCTCACCCCAAGGAGACAGCGACTCACAGAAGGAACCCCTAGAGGAAGACGTCCTTCAGGGAGAGCGGGAGAAGCAGGAGGAACTAAGGGAGCGAGAGAAGGAGAAGGAAGAGGAACAGAAGCTGCTGGAAGAGAGGGTAGAGGGGCTGAGGCTAGTGTTAGATGATGTGGAGAATAATGACGATGTTGAGGAGCGTTAATGGTGGTAGTAGTGGTGGTGGTGGTGATAGTAGTGGTGGGGGTTATAGTAGTGGTGGTGGTGATGACAGTATCTCAAGAGCCTCCATCTTAACTTAGAGAAAGCGTATCTCTGTGGTCTTAATGACCCTCGTGTAGTTGACGGTTTTAAACCCCCGTATTTCATTGTTGAATCTGAATTCCGAGGGAAGGGAGAGGCAACTGCATCTCCTTGGATCAAGAACCCTTCACCAGCTTCAAGCGTTAAACGGCTGAAGACTTATCTAGTGTTTGTTTCCTGCTAATTTTGTCTTAATTCACAAGCTGTATAGCCCTTGTGGCTTAGCGCTTCTTTTTGATTATAATAATAATAATAATTCTCTTAATTCACGTCTAAACAATTATGATTCTTCAATTTTAATTGTCCATTCAAATGGGTAATTTATCGTGCACTTGATATCATCGTGTAGACGGTAGCGGCTAGTTTAGTGTGCACTATATATCCTCTGGACACTAGTAACTAGTTTTTTTGTTCACTTCGTAACTTCCTGTGGGCGGTAGATGCTAGTCTAACCCTGGCTACACGAAACAGTAAGCCAGTGTAAGCCTGCCTGCGATAACATTAAACTAGCCTAGGCCTGGCTACACGAAACAGTAAGCCAGTGTAAGCCTGCCTGCGATAACATTAAACTAGCCTAGGCCTGGCTACACGAAACAGTAAGCCAGTGTAAGCCTGCCTGCGATAACATTAAACTAGCCTAGGCCTGGCTACACGAAACAGTAAGCCAGTGTAAGCCTGCCTGCGATAACATTAAACTAGCCTAGGCCTGGCTGCACGAAACAGTAAGCCAGTGTAAGCCTGCCTTCGATAACATTAAACCAGCCTAGGCCTGGCTACTGCAACATCAGTCAGTCTGCTCACATTACAAGTTGCTCCATTAACTAGCTTATCTCCGTTCATCTTGTAGTGAATAATGGATCAATCACAGACTTCTGACCCTCTGCCTATGACATCTACATTATTTACTTCTCTCCTAAGATATATATATATATATATATATATATATATATATATATATATATATATATGTCGTGCCGAATATGTAAAACTGGTCAGTTAGCAAGAACTCATTTAAAATTAAGTCCTTTCTAAAATTTTCTCTTATACGTTTAAAGATATATTTTTTTCATTAATGTTAATGTAAAAATTTATAATTTTGCACCAAAAGAATCTTAGAAAACTTACCTAACCTTATTATAACAAGAACAATTTATTTTAGCCTAACCCAACTAAATATATTTTAGATTTGTTTACAATAATTTAATACTAAACAAACACAGTGAAATATATTTTTTTCGTTAGGTTAAGAATGATTTTGGCGAAATTATTGCATACACAAATTTTCGCTTGTCCTATATGGCAAGATGAGCGTTGCTATTTAAGCCAAGATCGCAAGTTCTGCCTATTCGGCACGACATATATATATATATTATATATATATATATATATATATATATATATATATATATATATATATATATATATATATATATATATATATATTGGTACCTTATTTATGACGTCACTTATTTTACCCACGGGGAGCACTAAACCCCTAGGGGTCATAGAACCTTAGGGGAATGGATAACAATCATGTTTGATCCATGGAAAGGGAGGACAGCTCTGGTTCCTTGGATCAAAGGGACGTGCTGTGTTGAAACTGCTTGATTATTATTTTGGTGGTAGTGAAGGGCTTTTGAGCCAAGGAATTAGTCTCCTATCCTTGGATCAAACCTGGTTACCTCCTCTTCCTCAGGAGCTATATGACCCCTGTGAGTTTAGCGCTTCCTCCTGCCTATAATAATAATTATTATTCTATGATTAATAATCATATTAAAAAATGACAATATTAATAATTATAATCGTAATAATTAAGTCTGTATCGTGTATATTCGCAGTATGTTCAGATATGTGTATATTTATTGTATATACGATGTATACACACACACATACCCCACTAAGTGCAAAGTCATGAAGATTGGGGAAGGACAAAGAAGACCGCAAACGGAGTACAGTCCAGGGGGCCAGAGACTACAAACTTCACTCAAAGAAAAAGATCTTGGGGTGAGTATAACACCGAGCACATCTCCTGAAGCGCACATCAACCAAATAACTGCTGCAGCATATGGGCGCCTAGCAAACCTCAGAACAGCATTCCGACATCTCAATAAGGAATCATTCAGGACACTGTACACCGTGTATGTCAGGCCTATATTGGAATATGCGGCACCAGTTTGGAACCCACACCTAGCCAAGCATGTAAGGAAACTAGAGAAAATGGAAAGGTTTGTAACAAGACTAGTCCCAGAGCTAAGGGGTATGTCCTAGGAGGAGAGGTTAAGGGAAATCAATCTGACGACACTGGAGGACAGGAGAGATAGGGGGGATATGATAACGACATATAAAATACTGAGAGGAATCGACAAGGTGGGCAGAGACAGAATGTTCCAGAGATTGGACACAGCAACAATGGGACACAGTTGGAAGTTGAAGACACAAATGAATAACTGGGATGTTAGGAGGTATTTCTTCAGCCACAGAATTGTCAGGAAGTGGAATAGTCTGGGAAGTGATGTAGTGGAGGCAGGATCCATACATAGCTTTAAGAAGAGGTATGATAAAGATCATGGAGCAGGAAGAGTGACCCAGTAGCGAAGAGTGAAGAGGCGGGGCCAGGAGCTATGAATCGACCCCTGCAACCACAACTAGGTGAGTACACTCGCACATACACACTATGTGTATACCTGGAAAGGGTTTCGGGGGGTCAACGCCCCCGCGCCCCAGTCTGTGACCAGGCCTCATAGTGCATCAAGACCTGATCAGCCAGACTGTTACTGTTGGCTGCACGCAACTCGACGTAGGAACCACAGCCCGGCTGGTCAGGTACTGACTTTAGGTGCCTGTCCAGCTCCTTGAAAACAGCCTGGGGTCTATTGGTAATCCCCCTTATGTATGCAGTTGAAAAGTCTTGGGCCCCTGACATTTATTGTCTTACAGTCACATCAAAAATAAAATGTTAAATAACATAAAAGTGTCTTTTGTATAATTCCTCATAAATACAAGAATTGTACTCGTTATCAACTGTAAGAATTGTACACGAGAGGAACTGTTTGCTCCGTCTACCAGCTATGAGAATTGTGTTGACTACATAATCATGGAATTGTTTCATATTATTGGTGAGAATTGTAGAGGTGTTTTATATTTAGGATTTGTTGATGAGAATTGTAGAGTTGATGAGAACTGTAGAGTTGTTGATGAGAATTGTAGAGTTGATGAGAACTGTAGAGTTGTTGATGAGAATTGTAGAGTTGTTGATGAGAATTATAGAGTTGTTGATGAGAATTATAGAGTTGTTGATGAGAATTGTAGAGTTGTTGATGAGAATTGTAGAGTTGATGAGAATTATAGAGTTGTTGATGAGAATTATAGAGTTGTTGATGAGAATTGTAGAGTTGTTGATGAGAATTGTAGAGTTGTTGATAGGAATTGTAGAGTTGATGAGAATTATAGAGTTGTTGATGAGAATTATAGAGTTGTTGATGAGAATTATAGAGTTGTTGATGAGAATTATAGAGTTGTTGATGAGAATTATAGAGTTGTTGATGAGAATTGTAGAGTTGTTGATGAGAATTGTAGAGTTGATGAGAATTATAGAGTTGTTGATGAGAATTATAGAGTTGTTGATGAGAATTGTAGAGTTGTTGATGAGAATTGTAGAGTTGTTGATAGGAATTGTAGAGTTGATGAGAATTATAGAGTTGTTGATGAGAATTATAGAGTTGTTGATGAGAATTATAGAGTTGTTGATGAGAATTATAGAGTTGTTGATGAGAATTATAGAGTTGTTGATGAGAATTGTAGAGTTGTTGATGAGAATTGTAGAGTTGATGAGAATTATAGAGTTGTTGATGAGAATTATAGAGTTGTTGATGAGAATTATAGAGTTGTTGATGAGAATTATAGAGTTGTTGATGAGAATTGTAGAGTTGATGAGAATTATAGAGTTGTTGATGAGAATTATAGAGTTGATGATGAGAATTATAGAGTTGTTGATGAGAATTATAGAGTTGTTGATGAGAATTGTAGAGTTGATGATGAGAATTATAGAGTTGTTGATGAGAATTGTAGAGTTGTTGATGAGAATTATAGAGTTGTTGATGAGAATTATAGAGTTGTTGATGAGAATTGTAGAGTTGTTGATGAGAATTATAGAGTTGTTGATGAGAATTATAGAGTTGTTGATGAGAATTGTAGAGTTGATGAGAATTATAGAGTTGTTGATGAGAATTATAGAGTTGTTGATGAGAATTATAGAGTTGTTGATGAGAATTATAGAGTTGTTGATGAGAATTATAGAGTTGTTGATGAGAATTATAGAGTTGTTGATGAGAATTGTAGAGTTGATGAGAATTATAGAGTTGTTGATGAGAATTATAGAGTTGTTGATGAGAATTATAGAGTTGTTGATGAGAATTATAGAGTTGTTGATGAGAATTATAGAGTTGTTGATGAGAATTATAGAGTTGTTGATGAGAATTATAGAGTTGTTGATGAGAATTATAGAGTTGTTGATGAGAATTGTAGAGTTGTTGATGAGAATTATAGAGTTGTTGATGAGAATTATAGAGTTGTTGATGAGAATTGTAGAGTTGTTGATGAGAATTGTAGAGTTGTTGATGAGAATTGTAGAGTTGTTGATGAGAATTGTAGAGTTGTTGATGAGAATTGTAGAGTTGTTGATGAGAATTGTAGAGTTCTTGGGAGATGTACGGTTATATGAAGATGCTGAGAATTGTGGAGCTGAAGAAGGAGGTAGCTTCATTACCTTGGATCGAGAGCACCTTCCACAAACTGTAAAAATGCATCATTAAATCAAAATCGTGATGAAGAGCTCTTGATCCAGGAAACTAATAACAATATTTCTACCAGTACATGATATAAGGTATACAGACCATAGCTGACGTCAGTGACATACTGCTATATAGAAAGTCCCTTGTTATGTTGAGTATTTCCCGTAAATTAGGTCAGTTTTGTCCCAGGATGTGACCCACACCAGTCCACTAATACCCAGGATGTGACCCACACCAATCCACTAATACCCAGGATGTGACCCACACCAATCCACTAATACCCAGGATGTGACCCACACCAGTCCACTAACACCCAGGATGTGACCCACACCAGTCCACTAATACCCAGGATGTGACCCACACCAGTCCACTAATACCCAGGATGTGACCCACACCAGTCCACTAACACCCAGGATGTGACCCACACCAGTCCACTAACACCCAGGATGTGACCCACACCAGTCCACTAATACCCAGGATGTGACCCACACCAGTCCACTAACACCCAGGATGTGACCCACACCAGTCCACTAATACCCAGAATGTGACCCACACCAGTCCACTAACACCCAGGATGTGACCCACACCAGTCGACTAACACCCAGGATGTGACCCACACCAGTCCACTAACACCCAGGATGTGACCCACACCAGTCCACTAACACCCAGGATGCGACCCACACCAGTCCACTAACACCCAGGATGCGACCCACACCAGTCCACTAACACCCAGGATGCGACCCACACCAATCAACTAACACCCAGGTACCTATTTTACTGATGGGTGAACATTGGACAGCAGGTGTCTTAAGGAATCACGTCCTGATGTTTCCACTCGTACCGGGGATCGAGTCATTACTGTTTGATGTTTACCTGGAGTTTACCTGGAGAGAGTTCCGGGGGTCAACGCCCCCGCGGCCCGGTCTGTGACCAGGCCTCCTGGTGGATCAGAGCCTGATCAACCAGGCTGTCCATATCTGAAACTAGGTGACTGGTAGGTAAGATTGAAGCTAGGTGACTGGTTGCTAGGTAACATTGGAACTAGGTGATTGGCTGCTAGGTAACATTGGAACTAGGTGACTGGTTGTTAGGCAAGATTGAAATTGTGACTGGTTAACTGGTTTAATACTAGGTGACTGGTTGTTAGCTGGTTTAATACTATGTGACCGGTTGTTAGCTGGTTTAATACTAGGTGACTGGTTGTTAGCTGGTTTAATACTAGGTGACAGGTTGTTAGCTGGTTTAATACTAGGTGACTGGTTGTTAGCTGGTTTAATACTAGGTGACTGGTTGTTAGCTGGTTTAATACTAGGTGACTGGTTGTTAGCTGGTTTAATACTAGGTGACAGGTTGTTAGCTGGTTTAATACTAGGTGACTGGTTGTTAGCTGGTTTAATACTAGGTGACTGGTTGTTAGCTGGTTTAATACTAGGTGACCGGTTGTTAGCTGGTTTAAAACTATGTGACTGGTTGTTAACTGGTTTAAAACTATGTGACAGGTTGTTAGCTGGTTTAATACTAGGTGACTGGTTGTTAGTTGGTTTAATACTAGGTGACTGGTTGTTAGCTGGTTTAAAACTGTGACAAGTTGTTAGCTGGTTTAATACTAGGTGACTGGTTGTTAGCTGGTTTAATACTAGGTGACTGGTTGTTAGCTGGTTTAATACTAGGTGACTGGTTGTTAGCTGGTTTAAAACTGTGACAAGTTGTTAGCTGGTTTAATACTAGGTGACTGGTTGTTAGCTGGTTTAATACTAGGTGACTGGTTGTTAGCTGGTTTAAAACTGTGACAAGTTGTTAGCTGGTTTAATACTAGGTGACTGGTTGTTAGCTGGTTTAATACTAGGTGACTGGTTGTTAGCTGGCTTAATACTAGGTGACTGGTTGTTAGCTGGTTTAATACTAGGTGACTGGTTGTTAGCTGATTTAAAACTTTATGCTCGGGATGGCCGTAAAGACTGCTAATTACAATAGGGTCGTTAACGCTCCATATTATCTGTAAACCAGTTAAACCTTATTTTAATTCCTAAAATATTAAAAATTCAAAGTATATACAACTCTGGGGGTATGCAGCAATGGAATTAAGGCATTTTGACTGTCTTTTTGGTTATCCCAGGCAATTTAAACTAGGTATGATAATTGTACTAATGTGTACCTGTGCCTTAATAAACTTAACAGTGATGAGGCTTGGCTCAGTCTCCCATCCATCCAAAATTCCCATTTTCTACAACAAATTTATGAATGAAAGGTTGCCATCTTTCGCCATCGTCGCTTCTTTATTTATTGATTTATTGGCCTTGGCCACCAGTTAGAGATTGTATTTTCCTCCAAATACATTTGTGTATGTTGTATTTTGAGGTATACAAGGAGTTAATTAATAACAAAGTCAAACGGATGCAGTATGATACTAAAACGGAAGAGGATATATAAACATCTCAATGGCAAGAGGATTGAAGTATGAGATGCTCTTTTGTTTTAAGTGAAGCTGCAAATGGAGGATCAGATCCTACTGGGAGTCAGGTGTTGGAAGTGGAGTTGGATCCTACTATGAGTCGGGTGTTGGAAGTGGAGTTGGATCCTACTGTGAGGCGTTAATAAGGTGTTAGTAGTGGAGTTGAATCCTACTGGAGGATCAGATCCTACCGTGAGGTGTTCGTAATGGAGTTGGATCCTACCGGAGGATGAAATCTTACTGTAAATCAGGTGTTGGGAGTGAAGCTAGATCCTACTGTAAGACATTGCGAGTGGAATTGGATCCTACTGGAGAACCAAATCCTCCTTCGGAGGCACTAACAAGACATTAACAATAGAATTGGATCCTACTAGAGAATCAGATCCCACTACGAGCCAAGTTACAGCGGTGTCCCGAGTGGGATTGGATCCCACTGTCACTTATAGAGGTGTGAGTGGAGTTTTTAGCAGCCACTGTTGTGTTTACTGGCGGAGTGTGAGGTGGTGCCGCCGGGATAAGTCTTGACAAGTGTCGCTGAGGGATTGTGGAGTCTATACGAGAGATGCCGCTGGCGCAGCAGCCGGGACTGTGGTCCAAGCTTCAGGTACACAAGGATGATGAGGTTAGTTAACACTTGTGGGGGGGGGAAATGGGGGAGGGGGGGTTGAGATAATGGAGGGGTTAGTGCCCATCCCACACACGACCACCTGTGTGTGTCTTGGGGGACTATACGCCCATGTACGCCTCTATCACGCCCATGTTACGCCCACACTCACTCTCCCTCCACTATATATATGGGTTTATATTATTACCCCCATTTTTAAGTCTGTCATGCCATTATAACCAGGGAAATGCATGGGGAAGAGAGTATGGGGAGATATACTCAACCCACAGCCTCATTAACCTATAACTACCCTAGTTAACCTTATTAAGCTTTACATTAAAGCTTATTAGCAGCTTTAATGACCTACATAAAATAGATATCTAACATTTAATCTCTAAATACCATTATTTAGGGTATTTTTAAAATGACAAATAATTCAGTTGTCTCTAAGTCATATATTTACGGGTTTAGTGCTCAATTATATAATTTAAATGATTTTGCTTGAATGGGTTGTTTAAATATCTTGTATATCTTAAATATCTTACTTAAGGTGAACTTGACAGGTTGAGGTGAACTCAAAAACTTGGTAGTTTAAGGAGAACTTAATGGCAGCTTAAGTTCAGTCCCACGATAATAATATGCTTGAATTTTTTTTGAGATTGATGTGTCAGGGCGAACTTTGATGAGTTTGAAGGAACTTGACAAAAGTTGTGAGGAACTTGATGAGGCTCGATGCAAACTTGATGAGTTTGGAAGAATTTAGTAACATCTTCAAGCTAATTTGATGAAAACTTGAGAAAAAATTGATGGTTCCAGGGGAACTTGATGATGGTTCCAGGGGAACTTGGTGGTGGTTCCAGGGGAACTTGATGATGGTTCCAGGGGAACTTGGTGGTGGTTCCAGGGGAACTTGATGGTGGTTCCAGGGGAACTTGATGGTGGTTCCAGGGGAACTTGATGATGGTTCCAGGGGAACTTGGTGGTGGTTCCAGGGGAACTTGATGGTGGTTCCAGGGGAACTTGATGGTGGTTCCAGGGGAACTTGATGGTGGTTCCAGGGGAACTTGATGGTGGTTCCAGGGGAACTTGATGGTGGTTCCAGGGGAACTTGATGATGGTTCCAGGGGAACTTGGTGGTGGTTCCAGGGGAACTTGATGGTGGTTCCAGGGGAACTTGATGGTGGTTCCAGGGGAACTTGGTGGTGGTTCCAGGGGAACTTGATGGTGGTTCCAGGGGAACTTGATGGTGGTTCCAGGGGAACTTGATGGTGGTTCCAGGGGAACTTGATGGTGGTTCCAGGGGAACTTGATGGTGGTTCCAGGGGAACTTGGTGGTGGTTCCAGGGGAACTTGATGGTGGTTCCAGGGGAACTTGATGGTGGTTCCAGGGGAACTTGATGGTGGTTCCAGGGGAACTTGGTGGTGGTTCCAGGGGAACTTGATGGTGGTTCCAGGGGAACTTGATGGTGGTTCCAGGGGAACTTGATGGTGGTTCCAGGGGAACTTGATGGTGGTTCCAGGGGAACTTGATGGTGGTTCCAGGGGAACTTGATGGTGGTTCCAGGGGAACTTGGTGGTGGTTCCAGGGGAACTTGATGGTGGTTCCAGGGGAACTTGATGGTGGTTCCAGGGGAACTTGATGGTGGTTCCAGGGGGACTTGATGGTGGTTCCAGGGGAACTTGATGGTGGTTCCAGGGGAACTTGATGGTGGTTCCAGGGGAACTTGGTGGTGGTTCCAGGGGAACTTGATGGTGGTTCCAGGGGAACTTGATGGTGGTTCCAGGGGAACTTGATGGTGGTTCCAGGGGAACTTGATGGTGGTTCCAGGGAAACTTGATGGTGGTTCCAGGGGAACGTGGTGGTGGTTCCAGGGGAACTCGCTGGTGCTGCCAGGGGAACTTGATGGTGGTTCCAGGGGAACTTGATGGTGGTTCCAGGGGAACTTGGTGGTGGTTCCAGGGGAACTTGATGGTGGTTCCAGGGGGACTTGATGGTGGTTCCAGGGGAACTTGATGGTGGTTCCAGGGGAACTTGATGCTGGTTCCAGGGGAACTTGATGGTGGTTCCAGGGGAACTTGATGGTGGTTCCAGGGGAACTTGATGGTGGTTCCAGGGGAACTTGATGGTGGTTCCAGGGGAACTTGATGGTGGTTCCAGGGGAACTTGATGGTGGTTCCAGGGGAACTTGATGGTGGTTCCAGGGGAACTTGATGGTGGTTCCAGGGGAACTTGTGGTTCCAGGGGAACTTGATGGTGGTTCCAGGGGAACTTGGTGGTGGTTCCAGGGGAACTTGATGGTGGTTCCAGGGGAACTTGATGGTGGTTCCAGGGGAACTTGATGGTGGTTCCAGGGGAACTTGATGGTGGTTCCAGGGGAACTTGATGGTGGTTCCGGGGGAACTTGATGGTGGTTCCAGGGGAACTTGATGGTGGTTCCAGGGGAACTTGGTGGTGGTTCCAGGGGAATTTGATGATGGTTCCAGGGGAACTTGATGGTGGTTCCAGGGGAACTTGATGATGGTTTCAGGGGAACTTGATGGTGGTTCCAGGGGAACTTGATGATGGTTCCAGGGGAACTTGATGATGGTTCCAGGGGAACTTGATGATGGTTCCAGGGGAACTTGATGATGGTTCCAGGGGAACTTGATGATGGTTCCAGGGGAACTTGATGATGGTTCTAGGGGAACTTGATGATGGTTCCAGGGGACCTTGATGATGGTTCCAGGGGACCTTGATGATGGTTCCAGGGGAACTTGATGATGGTTCCAGGGGAACTTGGTGGTCGTTCCAGGGGAACTTGATGGTGGTTCCAGGGGAACTTGATGGTGGTTCCAGGGGAACTTGATGGTGGTTCCAGAGGAACTTGATGGTGGTTCCAGGGGAACTTGATGATGGTTCCAGGGGAACTTGATGGTGGTTCCAGGGGAACTTGATGGTGGTTCCAGGGGAACTTGATGTTGGTTCCAGGGGAACTTGATGATGGTTCCAGAGGAACTTGATGGTGGTTCCAGGGGAACTTGATGATGGTTCCAGGGGAACTTGATGATGGTTCCAGGGGAACTTGATGATGGTTCCAGGGGAACTTGATGATGGTTCCAGGGGAACTTGATGATGGTTCCAGGGGAACTTGATGATGGTTCTAGGGGAACTTGATGATGGTTCCAGGGGAACTTGATGATGGTTCCAGGGGAACTTGATGATGGTTCCAGGGGAACTTGATGATGGTTCCAGGGGAACTTGATGATGGTTCCAGGGGAACTTGGTGGTGGTTCCAGGGGAACTTGGTGGTGGTTCCAGGGGAACTTGATGGTGGTTCCAGGGGAACTTGATGGTGGTTCCAGGGGAACTTGATGGTGGTTCCAGGGGAACTTGATGGTGGTTCCAGGGGAACTTGATGGTGGTTCCAGGGGAACTTGATGGTGGTTCCAGGGGAACTTGATGGTGGTTCCAGGGGAACTTGATGATGGTTCCAGGGGAACTTGATGATGGTTCCAGGGGAACTTGATGATGGTTCCAGGGGAACTTGGTGGTGGTTCCAGGGGAACTTGGTGGTGGTTCCAGGGGAACTTGGTGGTGGTTCCAGGGGAACTTGATGGTGGTTCCAGGGGAACTTGATGGTGGTTCCAGGGGAATTTGATGGTGGTTCCAGGGGAACTTGATGGTGGTTCCAGGGGAACTTGATGATGGTTCCAGGGGAACTTGGTGGTGGTTCCAGGGGAACTTGATGATTGATTGTTCCAGGGGAATTTTATGATGGTTCCAGGGGAACTTTATGATGGTTCCAGGCAAACTTGATGATGGTTCCAGGCAAACTTGATGATGGTTCCAGGGGAACTTTATGATGGTTCCAGGCATACTTGATGATGGTTCCAGGGGAACTTTATGATGGTTCCAGGCAAACTTTATGATGGTTCCAGACCAACTTGATGATGGTTCCAGGCAAACTTTATGATGGCTTCAAGGAGCTGGACAGATATTTAAACTCAGTGCTGGATCAGCTAGACTGTGGTTCGTACGTTGGACTACGTGCGGCCAGCAGTAACAGCCTGGTTTATCAGACCCTGATCCACCAGGAGACCTGGCCATGGACCAGGTCACAGGGGCATTGATCCCCAGAATACCCTCCAGGCAGGTAGGCAAACCTTATGATGACTCTAGATAAACTATGATGGCTCTAGATAAACTATGATGGCTCTAGATAAACTATGATGGCTCTAGATAAACTATGATGGCTCTAGATAAACTATGATGGCTCTAGATAAACTATGATGGCTCTAGATAAACTATGATGGCTCTAGATAAACTATGATGGCTCTAGATAAACTATGATGGCTCTAGATAAACTTTATGATGTCTCACGGCAAACTTTATGATGGCTCTAGATAAACTTTACAGCAGACCAGTGCCTGGCCTAGTAAGATGCTTTAGATTGTCCAAATGCATAGAACAATCATCTGAGTAGGGCAGGAGAGGCTAAGACCTTGTGTAGCTTTAACAAGAGATTGGGCAAGTACAGTGGACCCCCGGTTTACGATATTATTTCATTCCAGAAGTATGTTCAGGTGCCAGTACTGACCGAATTTGTTCCCATAAGGAATATTGTGAATTAGATTAGTCCATTTCAGACCCCCAAACATACACATACAAACGCACTTACATAAATACACTTATATAATTGGTCGCATTGAGAGCCGATCGTAAACCGGGGGTCCACTGTATATGAGTGAGAAGAATTGGCTTTGATTAGTACTTGCCATATGGAAGCTAATTCTAAGAAAGCTTTGGGAAAAGATTGTACGCATGGGTGGGTGGGAATGGTTGGCTTAGAGAAGGACTTGCCAAGTTTGGGCCAGTAGGCCTGCAGCAGTGTTCCTCCATTCTTATGCTCTTATGAGTATAAAAGTTTCTGAATTTATTGTGAAGGAATTGATGTTTAGATTGATGGTAGTACATTTGACTGGCAACTGAAAGACTTGTATTTAGTCCTAGTACCTTGTACAAGTTGTTTCAGAAATAAAGATTCATTATTATTATTATTATTATTATTATTATTATTATTATTATTATTATTATTATTATTACAGGAGACAACATACGGGCAAGCCTCCTAATTTGCTGCCCCTATTGACTTAGCAGAAAATAGACAGATACATGGGAGTTATTTGGCTGTTTTGGGTCATGTCCTGGAAGGAACCTATGTCTTGTACTCCACTGAAAATTAGTCAGATTTTCTTGGGTTAACCTAGATTTTTAAATCTCTGGGGGATTAATAATCCAGATAGTCTCCATGTCACCTCTGTCATTTATATTATTATGAACATTTGATATCATTCAGAGTTTTTTTTATATTTTATTTAAAACTTCATGTACAAATATTAATAGGTACATATATAAAAAAAAATGATCAAGGACAACATCAGTAAAACAATATATAAACACAAAACAATCCAGGCAACATCTGACAGTCTACTATATACAAGTTTTTATAACATATCACAATTTAAGAAGGAATAAAGTTATAATAACAAAGGCCACAAAATGGCTATTAATAAAACTCCTAAAATTACAATCATTCAGAGTTAACAGGAATATCATTCAGAAAGACCTTTTATGGATAATTTGGCAGGTTAAAATAAGTTAAGATTTTGTTTGGATTTTTTAACCCTGGAGGGTTAGCCACCCAGGATAACCCAAAAAAGTTAGTGCATCATTGATTACTGTGTCTTATTTCCATTGAGGTTCTTAAATCTTGTCTCCCAGGATATAACCCACATGAGTCGACTAACACCCAGGTACCTACTTGCTTGCTAGGTGAACAGGGACAACAGGTGTAAGGAAAGGTGAACAATTCAAATTCAAATTCAAATTCAAAGTTTATTCTCTATAAGGATTACAATGCTGAGTTTACAGAAATTTGGTTATTGTTTGGTTTACATGTAGTAAAATTGTGATTACAGAGTGTACCAATGTTTCCACCCTTGCCTGGGATTGAACCACGGACACTTAGTGTGTAAAGTTAGAGTGTTGTCTACCAGATTCACGTAAAATTTACTTACTTACTAATGAAAAAGTGAAAACGTGTTTGCATTTCACTGTTCAGTATTGTATTTTCACATTAAGTAAGAAAATTGTAAGATGTGTCAGATACAAGTGGATGTTTTTTGAAATTCTGCATCTTGATTTCTGTGAAGAATTTTGCTTCAGCTGTTTTAATTTACCTGGAGTTTACCTAGAGAGAGTTCCGGGGGTCAACGCCCCCGTGGCCCGGTCTTTGACCAGGCCTCCTACCAGTTATGTCTTGCTTTATTTAAAATTTTATGCAGTAATATGGTTTAATAGAGTTTAAATTTAACACACAAAAATCTGTGTCTGGACAACATTTGGAAGCAACATACAGAGTCCGTTAAATCCAGAATTGTCCATTATTGTTATGATCCTGGAAAACTTTTCTTATCATTTAGATTTAACAAACAATTGACTTTAACATACATCCCCATCCCCCATATTAGTCTATTAGTCAAGGGTTCACTATACAGTAGAACCCCATATCCACAGTTTCAGGCATTTGCAGTACAGCCTCTCCTTACTTAACGACGTACTCATTTACCGACGACTCGGACTTACGACCAGCTCTCTGATCAGTATGCATACCTAAAAAATTTATATTAGAACTGATTTCCTCTATTCTGTTGATTACAATATACAGTACACTACTGTATAAACATTGAAAAATATACTAAAAATGTTACAAATGATGGAAAGGTGACATTAAAACAATATCAAAGATGGTAGACACAAACCCATTACCATTACAGTATGCTCCTTGCTTAGTGATGAATTTGTTCACCGACGTGATCTTGGGAACACAACTCCATCGTTAAGCGAGGAGAGGCTGTAGGTCTTGGGATGTATCACCCCCAGATACTGGGGAACTTCTGTATGTAATTCTGTCGCTTCACTTTTGAAGATAGCTTTTCTGGCACAGTGTGTTACAAGATATGTAAAGATCTTATGTTATCTTTTTCACTTTGTCTCGTGAACTCATTGTTTCATTCCTTTAATACTTTTGATGAGTTTCAAGAGTATTAATACACCCAGAGCCCAGCCATGGGCCAGGTTCATCCAGCCATGGGCCAGGCTCGTCCGGCCATGGGCCAGGCTCGTCCGACCATGGGCCAGGTTCATCCAGCCATGGGTCAGGTTCATCCAGCCATGAGCCAGGTTCATCCAGCCATGGGCCAGGTTCATTTCACATGAACCCATTGCTTGAAATAAATGTGTATTTATTTAAGTTACAGGGTGTGCTGTTACTTTCTAATTTCCTGCTCGTTATGCAACCATGTAAAGCGGGGAAAAAAGTTAATACTACACAGAATGGAATTTCTGTTAAACCACTGCCTAATTAACTCAGTGCAGCATTCAGCCTGCCAAAATAATTGACAGATTAGTGTAATTAAGCAAATTTATTTAGGTACAGGTACACATAAGTACATTTACCATCCACAGTTTAACGTGTGTGTAAATTACCCACCAGGATAACCAGTAAAGTCAGAGTGGAAATAAATGGTATAAAATACCAACACAATGGAAATATAAACACATATGCAGTATAATGTGATCTTTTATTGACAGCGTTTCGCCCACACAGTGGGCTTTATCAGGTCACAAACAGATCTGATTGTGACTTGAAAAAGCCACTGTGTGGGCGAAACGTTGTCAATAAAGGATTACATTATACTGCATATGTGTTTATATTTCCAAAGTCTGAGTGACTAATTTCCATTGGGGCCAAATATAAAGCAGAAAACTAATTTTATTGTTCAAGTGACTTGTACTAAATCCTATACATTTTATGTACTGTATGACCCATGTGGGTTTAGCACTTATGAATATAGTGATAGTATATATTTTGCATGATGTCACCATAGATGGGGTTGTAAAAGCAGTAAATGCTAAGGTGTTGGTCAGAGGGATGGGATTAAATTATTGGGAATTAAATAGTGGTACCTTGAGTTTCGAACAGCTCCCAACTCAAACAGTTATGTAAGTGTATTTTTGTAAGTGCTTTTGTAAGTGTATTTTTGGGGGTCTGAAACAGACTAATCTAATTTACATTATTCCTTATGGGAACAAATTCATTCAGTATCGGCACTCGAACAGCTTTCTGGAATGTATTAAGTTTGTAACTCCAGGTACCACTGTACAAAATAGTTGATGCAGTTACTTTTTTGCTGCTGATGTGCTTTTGGGAGATTCTAAACAGAAGATGCAAAGGTTAGTGGATGAGTTTGAGAGGGTGTGTAAAGGAAGGAAATTGAACATAGATAAGAGTAATGTGATGAGGGTATCAAATGAGTTAGGTAAGGAAAAATTGGATATCAGATTGGAAGGAATATGGAAGTAGTGAATGTTTTCAGATATTTGGGAGTGGACGTGTCGCGGGATGGGTGTATGCTGGATGAGGTAAAGCATAGAAGCGATGAAAGGAAAAAGATGGGTGGTGCATTGAGGTATCTGTGGAGACAAAGAACATTATTCATAGAGGCAAAGAAGGGAGTGTATGAGAGTACATAGTGGTACCAACATTCTTATATGGGTGTGAAGCATGGGTTGTAAATGCAGCAGCAAGAAGGAAGCTGGAGGCAGTGGAGATGTTCGTGTCTAAGTGCTATGCATTGTGTAAATATTATGTAGAGAATTCGTAGTGTGGAAATTAGGAGGAGGTGTGGAGTTAGAAAAACTATTAGTCAGAAGAGCTGAAGAGGGGTTATTGAGGTGGTTTGGTCATTTAGTGAGGCTGGAGCAAAACAGAATGACTTGGAGGGTGTATAAATCCATAGTGGAAGGGAGGAGGGGTAGGGGTTGTCCTAGGAAAGGATGGAGGGAGGGGGGGGGTAAAAGAGGTTTTGTGTGCAAGGGGCCTGGACATGCAGCAGGCATGTGTGAGCATAAACCATACCACGGGCGGAGATTGAAGTCGCGGTATGGTTTGTTTGCAATTGTGTCATTACGATTTTGTGAGTTGTGTGAGCATGTTAGACTGGAGTGAATGAAGACAAATGGTTTTTGGGACCTGATGAGCTGTTGGTGTGTGAGCAGGGTAATATTTTGTGATGGGATTCAGGGAAACCAGTTAGTCAGACATGAGTCCTGGAGGTGGGAAGTACAATACCTGCACTTTAAAGGAGGAGTTTGGGATATTGGCCATTTGGAGTGACATCTAAACTGTCATATCTGGGCACCTCTGCAAAGACAGTGATTTTGTGTGAATGATGGTGAAAGTGTTTTTCTTTTTTGGGTCACCCTGCCTCGGTGGGAGATGGACAACTTGTTGAAAAAAAAAATATACAGTGGACCCCCGGTTATCAGCCATAATCCGTTCCAGAAGGTGGTCAATAACCAAAATGGCCGAAAACCTAATTAATATTTCCCATAAGAATTAATGGAAATACAATTAATCCATTCCAGACAAAAATATTTGCAAAAAAAAAAAAAAAAAATTAACAATTATATAAGTATTACATACCTTTATTGAAGGCTAATGCTGACTTCTGGAAGATAGGGAAGAGGAAAGAGGGAGGAGTTAGTGTTTGGAAGGGGACTCCCCCTCCATAAAGACTTTAGGTAGCAAAGCCTTCTCTGGGGTTACTTCCCTTCTTTGTCTTTTAATGCCGCTAGGACCAGCTTGAGTCACTGGACCCCTGCCTCACAACAAATCTGTCCCTCTGTCCATAGAGGTCTGTTTCTGGCATCTCTCTAAGATTTCCCTGAAGTGGGACAGGGTTTTGTCACTAAACATGTTACAGATTTGGCTTGTTTCAGTTTGTCAGGGTGGTGTTTCTCTACAAAAGCTTGCACTTTAGTCCATATTGCACACACCTCTTTAATCTCTGAAGAAGGCACCTCCTTCATTCCCTCTTCCTCCTCCTCTGAAGCAAGTTCCTCATCTGCAGTCTGTTGCTGTTCAAGTTGAAGCTCTTGCAGCTCTTCAATGGTTAGCTCTTCCCTGTGGTCCTCCACCAACTCTTCCACATCCTTGCCACTCGCCTCCAACCCCAGGGACTCCCCCAGTGCCACAATAGAGTCCACAGGGTTGGCAGTGTCAGGGTCAGCCTCAAACCCTTCAAAATCCTTCTCTTGGACACAATCTGGCCACAGTTTTCTCCAAGCAGAGCTCAAAGTCCTGGAAGTCACTCCCTCCTAAGCCTTACCTATAAGGCTTATGCAATGGAGGATAGTGAAGCAATTCCTCCAGAACTCTCTTAGGGTCAACTGAGTGTCTGACGTTACTTCAAAGCACTTTTGAAACACTGCTTTCGTGTAGAGTTTTTTGAAGTTAGAAATGACCTGCTGGTCCATTGGCTGGAGGAGAGGAGTGGTGTTAGGAGGCAAGAACTTCACTGTGATGAAACTGAAGTACCTAAACACTTGGTCTTGCAAGTCTGGAGGATGTGCAGGAGCATTGTCCAGTTCCAGGAGGCACTTGAGTGGCAGTCTCTTTTCCAGGAGGTATTTATTCACACTTGGGCCAAACACAGCATTAACCCACTCTTTGAAAATATGCCTTGTGACCCATGCCTTATAATTAACTTTCTACATCACACACAATCTATTCTTCATAATATTGTTTTTCTTAAACACTCTGGGATTTTCTGAGTGATACACAAGTAAAGGCTTCACTTTGAAATCCTCACTAGCATTATCACACAACAAAAGAGTAAGCCTGTCTTTCACAGGCTTGTGTGCTGGCAGTGCCTTTTTCTCCTGGGTAATGTAGGTCATGTTTGGCATTTTCTTCCAAAACAGGCCTGTTTCGTCACAATTGAACACTTGTTGGGGTTTGAATCCTTCAGCTTCTATGTACCCCTGGAATTCCTGCACGAATTTTTCAGCCGCACATTTGTCAGTACTTGCTGCCTCACCATGTCTTACAATGCTATGTATGCCACTACGCTTCATAAATCTATCAAACCATCCTTTGCTGGCCATAAATTCACAAACTGCAGCACTTGTTCCAGGCATTTTCTTTGCAAGATCCTCATGCAACTGTCTTGCCTTCTCACAAATAATCGATTCCACAACACTGTCTCCCACTAATTCTTTTTCCTTAATCCACAATAATAATAACTTTTCCATCTCTTCCATTATTGGTGGCCTTTGTTTAGTTAAAAAAGTTACCCCTTTTGCAACATTAGCATCTTTGATTTGTTCTTTCTTTACCAGGATGGATGTAATTGTTAATTTATTCTTGCTGTACATCCTGGCAAGTTCCACCACCTTCATACCACTCTCAAACTTTTCTATCACTTCACACTTAAATTCCATGGTGTTTCTCACTTTCTTTACCACAGGAACTTTCCTTGGAGCCATGGTTACTTATTTCACAGTTGCGCTGCAAAAAAAACACATTAAAAACAATGGAAAACAAGCAAAATGTTTGTATGTATGAGCAGAAGCTTCCTCAGCCACCGAAAGACAAAGTGAAACTGATGCACATGTGGTCCCAGCCGGTGGATGGACGTGTCCCAAATGGCCAATCACCGAATTAACGGCCAATCACTGGGTGCCGAAAAACCGTCCAATAACAGAGTAGGCCGATAACAGAACTGGCCGATAACCGGAGGTCCACTGTATATTTTGTGGAATATATATCTTATTTAGAATGATGATGTGAATAGTATGTGTTGGAGATTTTAGGTTTGTAAATAAAGTATAGTAACTTCAGATGCTCAGGATATGTATACAGCCTCTCCTCACTTAACGATGAAGTTCCATTCCTAGTACCACATCGGTAAACAAATTTGTCACTAAGCAAGGAGCATACTATAATGGTAGTGGGCTTGTGTCAACCATCTTTGATATTGTTTTAATGTCACCTTTGCACCATTTATAACATTTCTGGTATATTTTTAAATGTTTATGCAGTAGTGTACTGTATACTGTAATAAACAGAATAGAGAAAATTAGCTCTAATATACACTATTTAGGTATGCATACTGGTTGTCGGTAAACGAGTACATCGCTCAATGAAGAGAGGCTGTATTGAGAGATGTCTTGATGTTAGTGCTCAGAGATGTTGTCCTCTCCAAGCTATGTATGTGCTAGACAAATTTTATGTAAAGTCTAGCATTTAGGGAAGTGAGCGGTGTGTCAAATTTCAAGGCTGAGATTATTATGTAATAAAAGAAGTTTACTTGGTAAAAACATTTGCTCCATTTGTTTTAATGCAGCTCAAGATGTGCTGTGTAAGCCATTACAAATTGGCAGTTTTCAAGTCGTGCTTTATATATACGGTGGAACCCTGAGTTTCGGCTTCCCCTGAGTATCGGCCACTTCAAGTTTCGACCGCTTTTTTCAGCTAAATTTTGTCCCGAGTTTTGGCCTGTGCCCCGTGTTTCGGCCGGCGTACAAGACCTGTCTGCCTCCCTGCTCCTGCCCGCACAGGCGTCATGAGCCAGTCTAGCTTTGTTTATCCTTAAGTGAACATTACCCTGTGCGCTCGTCCAAACATTTCACAATAAATTCATTGTGTTTAGTGATTGTTTATTGATTGTGATTGTGAAATAAGCCACCATGGGCCCAAAGAAACTTCACAGTGGCAACCCTTTTGTGAAGAAAGTGAGAAACACTAGAATCGACGAAAGAAATTGTAGCAAAGTACGAAAGTGGAGGGGGAAGAGAGAGGGGAGAATGTGCCTTCTTCAGGATTCTACGATGTGTACAATACTAAAGCAGCAGGAGTCGATAAATGCTATAGCGCCAGCCAGCGATAAAGTGTAGCATTAACAGTGTAGCAAGTAAGTTAAGCGATTAATCATTAGAAAAAGGACAGCATGAAACTGACTCCAATGTTGTTGGAGTTATATAGGGCGACTGAAAACACTGCCGTCTCTGCTGCCACCATCACCACCACTATGTAAGGCCTATCTTTCAGTGGCCCTTGTTCACCCAACAACAAACAACACAGCAAAACTCGTCGGTTAGGGAGAGAGACATATGACATATTTTATTCATTCTAGAGTACAGTGGACCCCCGGTTAACGATATTTTTTCACTCCAGAAGTATGTTCAGGTGCCAGTACTGACCGAATTTGTTCCCATAAGGAATATTGTGAAGTAGATTAGTCCATTTCAGACCCCCAAACATACATGTACAAACGCACTTACATAAATACACTTACATAATTGGTCACATTCGGAGGTAATCGTTATGCGGGGGTCCACTGTATATATAATGTTTCTATGTTATTAATATTGTTTATGTCACATTAGATGAATTGTGCTAGATAAATAAGCCGTAGAGTTGATATTAGTGTCACATTGAAGGACTATCTTGTCCTGCCTCCAAACAAACTCTCCTGCCTCTCATACACCAACAAGAGTCTTCAATAAAAGTAAAATTGGTTTAAATGTTTATTTATCCATTAAAATTAGTGCTTTATATTTATATCTCATTGTTTTATGTATGTAAAACTTTAGTATTTATTCTTTAAAAAATGAGTTTTTTGTGAATATTTTTTGGGTGGAACGGATTAATTGGATTTACATTATTTCTTATGGGAAATATTGCTTTGACTTTAGGCCATTTCGACTTTAGGCCTAACTCCTGGAATGGATTATGGTTGAAAATCGGGGTTCCGCTGTACATGTACTTTAATGTTGTTGATGTACGGTAGTGATTATGCTACTCTAGATAGAGAATATTAATAGTATGTGTGTTACCATTATGAAAGAATATGTTATTCCACTTGCTATTATTAAGGAATATTAAATATTAGTTGTGAATGGAAAATATTAATGATATTAAATTTTTTGAGATATTCAAGAGAACACTGTTTTGATCGACTGCTTGATTTTTAAGCCTTGTTAGTGACAGCTCAAAATATTATGTTATAGAATCTGACTGGTCAGAGATTACTCTGATTAACCCTTAAACTGTCCAAACGTTGATCTACGTTTGTGCGCATAGTGCTCCGACCTTGATTTTCTCCGTAAACAATGTATAAAAAAACGTAGATCTACATTCGGAGTGCTATGCGAGCAAACGTAGATCTACGTTTGGACAGTTTAAGGGTTAATGCATCAAGTTTACCCATAAAGACAGGCCACTGTGTATAACTCTCTTTTTAATAGTGGGGGGCTAGTGGTTATAGCCTTGTACTTTTTATTTGTTTTTAACATGCTGGCTACCTCTCACCGAGGCAGGGTGACCCTAAAAAAGAAACACTTTTACCATGTACACTATCACTGTCTTGCCAGAGGCATGTAGATACGACAGTTCAGATGTCCGTCGACAAGGCAAATGTCCTAAAACCCTCCTTTTGAGTGCAGGCACTGTACTTCCCACCTCCAGGATTTGAGTCCAGCTAATATTGTATATCAGTGTACGTAAATACAACCTCTCCTCACTTAACGATGGAGTTCTGTTCCTGAGACCGCGTCAGTAAATGAATTCGTTGCTAAGTAAGGAGCATAAAGTACTATAATGGTAGATAGTGTGTGTCAACCATCATTGATATTGTTTTAATGTCACCTTTGTGCCATTTATAACATTTCTGGTGTAGTATTTTTAAATGTTATACAGTAGTGTACTGTATATTGAAATAAAGAGAATAGAGGAAATCAGCTCTAATATACATTATTTTGGTATGAATACTGGTCAGAGAGCCCGTCGTAAGTCCGAGTCATCGGTAAACGAGTACATCGCTAAGTGAGGAGAGGCTGTACTGTATTTTTTTTTTTTTTTAGTGTACAGTACTTCTTTCTTTTGTAAGTTAACGCAGTAGTTTCAAAGCCCAGTTAGGACTAACAAGGATGATGGATATTAGATGTTTGTCCTTGTCTCATAAAAATGCATTGTACTTGCCACATTTATTGACATACAGTGGACCCCCGGTTAACGATATTTTTTCACTCCATAAGTATGTTCAGGTGCCAGTACTGACCGAATTTATTCCCATAAGGAATATTGTGAAGTAGATTAGTCCATTTCAGACCCCCAAACATACACGTACAAACGCACTTACATAAATACACTTACATAATTGGTCGCATTCGGAGGTAATCGTTATGCGGGGGTCCACTGTATTTGTTGTCGAGTCTGAACACCCAGTACAGTATGAGATTGTATGAAGAAATGCAAACATTAAGTATAGAGTAAACACTTTGTACAAGGCAGTGAGTAAATGTTATACCAGATAACATTATTACACATTATTTACTAGGATGACAGTACTGTATAAGAACATAACATAAGAAAGAAGGAACACTGCAACAGGCCTACTGACCCATGCGGAGGAGGTCCATCCCCCCACCCCCCAGATTAGCCCAATGACCCACCCAGTCTGGTCATCTCCACTCAAGGATGGAACACGGCACCAGACCCAGCAGCACAAGCTAGTCAGGCCCAACTCACACCTACCCACACCCACTCGTGTATTTATCTAACCTATTTTTAAAACTACACAACGTTTTAGCCTGAATAACTGTACTCGGGAGTTTGTTCCACTCATCCACAACTCTATTACCAAACCAGTGCTTTCCTATATCCTTCCTGAATCTGAATTTTTCCAACTTGAAACCATTGCTGCGAGTCCTGTCTTGGCTGGAAATTTTCAGCATGCTATTTACATCTCCTTTATCCTTTCACGGCGCGCATAACGGAGATAAAACACCTCAATTACTGGGAGCGCTTGAGGTTTCTAAACCTGTATTCCCTGGAACGCAGGAGGGAGAAATACATGATTATATACACCTGGAAAATCCTAGAGGGACTAGTACCGAACTTGCACACGAAAATCACTCACTACGAAAGCAAAAGACTTGGCAGACGATGCACCATCCCCCCAATGAAAAGCAGGGGTGTCACTAGCACGTTAAGAGACCATACAATAAGTGTCAGGGGCCCGAGACTGTTCAACTGCCTCCCAGCACACATAAGGGGGATTACCAACAGACCCCTGGCAGTCTTCAAGCAGGCACTGGACAAGCACCTAAAGTCAGTTCCTGATCAGCCGGGCTGTGGCTCGTACGTTGGTTTGCGTGCAGCCAGCAGCAACAGCCTGGTTGATCAGGCGCTGATCCACCAGGAGGCCTGGTCACAGACCGGGCCGCGGGGGCGTTGACCCCCGAAACTCTCTCCAGGTAAACTCCAGGTAATTCCTGTTTTCCATTTATACACCTCGATCATATCCCCCCTAATTCTACACCTTTCAAGAGAGTGCAGATTCAAGGCCCTCAGTCTATCCTCATAGGGAAGATTTCTGATACATGGGATCATTTTTGTCATCATCCTCTGTACGTTTCCCCAGAGCATTTATATCCATTCTGTAATACGGTGACCAGAACTGAGCAGCATAGTCTAAATGAGGCCTAACCAAGGATATATAGAGTTGAACAACCTGAGGACTTCTATTATTTATATTTCTGGATATGAAGCCAAGAATTCTGTTAGCTTTATTGCGAACACTAATGCACTGTTGTCTTGGTTTTAGATTACTGCTAACCAGAACTTCTAAATCCTTTTCACAATCAGTAGTATCAAGATCTACATTATTTAGTTTATATGTGGCATGGTTATTTAACTGTCCAACATTTAGAACTTTGCATTTGTCAATATTAAACTGCATCTGCCACTTCTCCAACCATTGCATCAGTCTATTCAAATCATCCTGGAGTGCTCTAGTGTCCTCATTAGAATGAATTGGACGGCCTAATTTGGTGTCATCAGCAAATTTGCTATGTCGCTATTTATTCCCTCATCTATGTCGTTTGTGTAAATTGTGAACAACGGGCCCAACACTGACCCCTGAGGAACACCGCTTGTGATGTGCCCCCTTTCTGATTTCTCCCCATTTATGCAAACTCTCTGCTGTCTATTTGTCAGTCATGCCTCTACCCAGGAAAAAATTTCTCCTCCTATTCCGTGTGCCTTAAGTTTCCTCAATAGCCTCTGGTGTGGAACTCTATCGAAAGCCTTACTGAAGTGTGGAACAAATCTTTATTAATGACATAATTGTGTTTTTAAAAGGTTTACTCTGCAAATAGTTAATGTTTCTTTCCAAATTTGTCAGCAGCCATGCCATTCCATAACACTGACAGTATGTTTTGTTTTTTTCAACACACCAGCTGTCTCCCACCGAGGCAGGGTGATCTAAAAAAAAATATATAAAATTTTTCTTTTGCATGTAGTAATGTATGCAGGGGAAGGGGTTACTGGCCCCTTGCTCCTGTCATTTTAGTTGCCTCTTACTACACGCATGGCTTACAGAGGAAAGATTCTTGTCCACTTCTTTATGGAGGTGATAGTATATGTATGTACAGTATATTCAAGAGAGTGACCAGCAGTGACCTCCAAGCTCCGTACTTTTCTCCAACTATCAGAGCTACCAATGCTCCTATGATGACCTAGTTACAAGCAAAACTGCACTACCCAACGTAGCACCCAGAATGACCAAAGATTGCCAACAGTGAAACCTACAAATCAAAAATAATAGAGATCAAAGGAAGACTGCCCACAAACCGAAAGCAACACCCTGCTGCCAGCCGAACAACGTAACCCTAAGTTTTGTATAACTACAACTTCTTCTTAACTACAACAATTCCTGTAGTATTATGAGGCGCAATCTAAGAGGAAACAGCACCAAGGCCAGCAAGAAAACACCGAAAAATCAACTATTCAACAAGTGTAGCCAGGAGGACGCCGGCCCAGCAACCACCCCTCTCACCACCGCTCAAGGCGACACCACAACAATAACAACAAACATGGCTGCCACCAGCCCATCCTCCCCTCTCTTCCCCGGATTCAACCTACCAAGTAGTCTCTCAGGTATGACCAACGATCCAGATACCCTAAAGACATGCATCTCCACCTTAGTTATTGAAAATATGAATCTTCGAGAGACGCCAACAAAACAAGACACCAGGATGACACAACTCGAGAACAAAATCCTCAGTCTTGAACAAAAGTTAACAACACCAGGAATGACTAACTGTGGCAAGACCATCCAAACAGTCATAGATAGCCATACCCAACAAATAATAATATCTCTTAATACAAAGGTTGAAGAAGCAGTAAAAGAATGGAAGAACAACTTAGATAACCAGTTCAGCGACTACTTTGCTCTCCAAGAAGATAAAACTGAACAAGATAAACTATCGGACGCAGTAATAGTTAACAGTCCACTTTTTCCCAGTGATATGAACCAAACAAACAGTAAAAAAATTACTCTGCAGATCATAAAGGACTAAACAAGTGTTATTGTACCAGAGTCAGAAATAAAAGAAGCCAGGTTACTAGGATCCCATGGTAGAAAAAGTGTTATGCTTAGATTCCACTCACATGACAGGAAAAAAGACTTAATTATTGCATCTATTAAAGTAAAGAAAGAGGTATACATAAACGAGTGTCTTACCAAAAAACGTCAGAACCTCCTGTATAGAGTCAGAAAACTTAAGCGGGAGAATAACGACACAATACACCAATGCTTCACACGGGATGGGAAAATTCTAGTTAGGAAAACAAATGTAGGTCAACTGTACACAATCACGAACGAGAATGATCTATCACGATTTCTCAGGGATACTAATCTTACAGAGAATAACTAAACAATGTCCAACCTAAAAGCCTACGTAGTGTAGTGTATGTTTTGCTCCATTATTGTTCAAATTTCATTATACAATCTCTTAGTAATTAAATAATCAACTACCTCTTTTTGTGATTTTACTAGTAAGCATAAGTCACCTTATGTAATTTTCTTATTTACTATTGTTCGCTTAAACATTAGCTGAATTGATACTTTCTCTGTCCATATTACTACCTCATATTTTTTTAAATACTATCAATTGATATTACTTACTAAAATTAATAATTACCATTTTTACTATAATTTCAATTTACTCTTAACATTTTTGACATTTAATAACCATTACTTGTCTAATTACCTTTACCTGTTTTATACCACATTTACTATCTTAGATTACTCTTAATTACCTTGTACTGCCATATAACCTCTAGTACAACTACCAGTGCAATATTGAATGAAATAAACATTACTTTTTCACTTTTTTTGTAATCATTATTACTTACTAAAATTTTATTAAACACCATATTTACTACCAGTCAATTTTACTTTTGTACATTAAACATTATTTTATACTTCCCATAACATTTTGTTGCCAAATTTTCAAGTTTGTATATTCAACTCCAACCTTTATATTATCCTGTGTACCTGTGTACCTGTCTACCATCTTATTATCATATTATAACCAAGGCATTACCATTGTTATTTTTTACTATTATTCTTTTGGTACTTTAATTGTGAATTTTATTTTGTCAATTTAAATCTAGTTATACTCTTGATCTTGTCAACAACCTATACCAGACTCTAGTGCAATTGCAAGTACCATTTCAATTTGTATTTTTATATATACAATCAAAACCTATTGGAAAGTAACTGCCTTTACTACACAGCATCACAAGCCACCACTATCCTAAACAATGATAAAAGTCTATCAGTACTTAACTACAACATCAGGTCCTTAAGCAAACACTATGATGACTTCCTGGCACTCCTTGAATCACTAAAGACACCCTTCTCCTGCATTATTCTTACTGAGACCTGGCTTAAACAGGACACAATAGATATCTACCCTCTACCAGGATACACAGCAATCCACAACTGCAGACCATACCGAGTTGGGGGTGGTATTGCAATCTATTACTCTAACCAATTATCTTGTATTAGCACCAATTGCTTTAGTGATGAATATGGAGAATACATTTTTGCTAATTTTACTGTAAAAAACCTTAAGACGCCTTTAACAATCGGTGCCATTTACCGGATACCCCACACAAACATCCCAAACTTCAGTGAGAAATTAAAGGCACTAATAACAAACAGACAAATGAATAAGCACCACCTTCTCTTATCTGGAGACTTCAACATCAACCTTGGCCTACTAGATGATCAGCCTGTAACTGATTTCATCAACAATATGAACAACACACTTCTCATACCAACAATAACTAAACCAACCAGGCTCACTGAAACGAGTGCAACCATAATAGACCACATATGGACCAATATACTAGCCCCCCTTAAATCAGGGATAATCACAGATAGCACTACAGACCACTACCCTACCTTCCTCTTGACAAACATTAGTAAACCACCACTTGAATACAACAAAGTCTCATTTAGACTCCATGACGAGGCCTCAATAAGGAAGTTCACAGCTGACCTAGAGACTGTTGACTGGCCTACAGAATTCTCCAAGGCCAATGGTATTGATGACTGGACAGACATTTTTCTTAACAAACTACTTAGACTATACAACAAACATTGTCCTATAAAAACGAAACAGATCACAAACAAACGGCTTGGTTGCCCATGGCTAACCAGCACCATTCTGAAATCCATTGATAAGAAACACCAATATGAAAAGCAATATAGACAGGGCTTAATACACACAGATATTCTTAAACACTATTCATCAGTCCTCACCAAAGTAATAAAGAAAGCCAAACAACTATACTACTCCAGTAGATTCACTGACACAAGAGGAGATATAAAAAAGACCTGGAAAACACTCTCTCAGATTCTAGGGACCCACAAACTGAAAAAAACCAAGAATATTGTCCTAACTAAACCTAATGAAACACCACTGCAACCCACTGACACAGCTAACAAGATAAACGACTTCTTCTCAACCATAGGTTCTAATCTCGCCAATAAAATCCCACGTACCAATGCCCATGCCAGGGACTACCTAGATGGGAATTTTCCAAATTCCTTCTATCTTGCTCCAACTGAGCCCACGGAAGTCACCGAGATTATAAAGTCACTTAAAAATAACTCGGGGAATCTGTCTCATGCCCCACCATTATTGTACAAGAGAGTGGCCCATGTCCTCTCACATATTATCTCATTACTTTTTAACAAGTCACTAGAAACTAGCACCTTCCCGAAATCACTCAAGACGGCAAGGGTTACACCAATACATAAAGGTGGTGACCCTACAGATTTAAACAACTATAGGCCAATATCAAACTTACCATTGCTATCCAAAATCTTTGAGAAACTCGTGCACAGGAGACTGTATTCATTTATAACGTCACAAAACATACTCAACCCCTGCCAATTTGGATTCAGGAAAAATAAAAGCACTAATGATGCAATCATAAAAATGCTAGATCTGCTTTACACAGCATTGGAAAATAAGGAATATCCACTATGAATTTTTATTGACCTAAGAAAAGCTTTTGACACAGTAGACCACGGCATCCTACTCCACAAACTTGACCATTATGGTATAAGAGGCCATGCGCTTGCATATTTCAAATCTTACCTTACTAATAGGTATCAGTATGTCACCATTAAAGACACAGCATCAACAACACAGCCACTTGATACTGGAGTTCCGCAGGGAAGTGTCCTTGGTCCCCTGCTCTTCCTCATATACATCAATGATCTTCCAAACGTATCTCGACACCTGAACCCCATTCTCTTTGCTGACGACACGACTTATGTCATCTCTCACCCTAATCTTGCCACCCTCAACACCATTGTTAATGAGGAGCTGATCGAAATATCGACTTGGATGACAGCCAATAAACTTACGCTTAACGTTGACAAAACCTACTACATTATGTTTGGTAGCAGAGCAGGAGATGCGCAAATTAACATTAAGATCGACAACACTCTAATTGCCAGGCATAATGAGGGCAAATTCCTAGGCCTATACCTCGACAACAACCTGAACTTCAGCACCCATATCCAACACATAACCAAAAAAGTATCCAAAACAGTTGGGATCCTCTCCAAGATACGATACTGCGTGCCGCAAACTGCCCTTCTCACACTATACCATTCACTTACATATCCATACCTCACCTATGCTATCTGTGCTTGGGGTTCAACTGCAGCAACACACTTAAAGCCAATAATAACCCAACAAAAAGCCGCAGTAAGAATAATCACTAAATCCCATCCCTGGCAACACACCCCCCCACTCTTCACAGATCTAAACTTACTCCCTGTTCATTACATCCACACTTACTACTGTGCAATCTACATCTACAGGACCTTAAATTCCAATATTAACCTTGACCTAAAATGCTTTCTTGATAGTTGTGACAGAACCCACAGGCACAACACCAGACACAAACATCTCTATGACATTCCCCGTGTCCGACTAAACCTTTACAAAAATTCAATGTATGTCAAAGGCCCTAAAATCTGGAACACCCTACCTGAAAATTCCAAAACTGCAGACACATTCATCACCTTCAAAACTACCATTAGAAACCATCTTATCTCCCTGATACATCCTGTCAACTAATTACACGAATACCACCTGGTGGTTAACACTTACACTCACTCACCCATTTGACCATAAACAGAAATATCAATCTCAATCTCAAAATAATGAATCTTAACCCTCTGAGGGTCGACAGGCCCTCTCCGAAACTCGTTCTCAGGGTCGGCCAAATTTAAAAAAAAAAAATTATTTTCTCTTATGAAAGATAGAGAATCTTTTCCCGATCATAAAGACACCAAAAGTTTGAAATTTGATAGAAAACTTACGGAATTATGCTCTCGCAAAGTTAGCGGTCTCGGCAATGTTTACGCATCGGCGATTTTGCCCACTTTGAGCCCCATTTTCGGCCAATTTCACTGTACTAGTCGACAAAAAACATGAATATTTCGATAGAACTCCATTTTTTCTATCGAATGGGTTCAAGAAACCACTCATTTATGAAATTCTACTATCCAGTACAGTGGTCAGAATTTAGCAATTTTGCCAATTTCACACAAATTTCAAAAGATGCCAATTTCCGAATAGGGTCCAGAATAAACAAGAAAGACATTCCTGGCACTAAAATGACATTTCCTCTAGTCATTAGTCATGTCTCAAGGCCCCTCTTATATTCTTTTGCTTTCCACTTTGAATTTTTATTTTCACAAAATATATAAGATTTACTGTTATGCAGACTACTGCATTAGTGTAAAAAATGGTATAAATATTATTGGTGCACTTGTGAAAGAATATTAGACTCACCAGTTGACGTGTATTGCACGCTTGGCACGATTTGTTTACTTTTGAAGTTTGGTAAAAATCGAACATTTCTGCTACTTTGAGCTCAATTTCAAGGCACCTTTCTTTGTAAAACCAGTCAAAATCATCTCAATTTCTGTAATATGCCTTCCATTCTATAAAATGAGACCAAGAAAACTAGAATACAACAATAAATACCATACGAAAATACACTGCAAAGTCGCTGATTTATTCAAAAAAAATGGTCAAAGTTTTTTTTTTCTCATTATGCACTGTGTGCTGCAGGATTTTTTTTAGACTGTGCACACTGACCACATAGACCCATTCTTTCATATGAAGGCCTACCAGCTTTCTCCCACTAGATTTGAGGCCGCTAGAATTTATGAGTACTAGTACGTCAAAAACCCCTACGCGTAAGACGTACTAGTACGACGAAAACCCTCAAAGGGTTAACTAGTCATAAGTTGGCCTGTGATACTCCAATACTGAAACTATGTATAGTGCCAAAACAAAAGCATTCACATTGCTAAACTCACAACTAGTATTTAGTCACTTAGCCATAATACCAACTTACCTCATAATTTTGTAATATTTTAAACTTAAGATTTAATATAAGTCTGCCCGAAATGCCTAGCCATGCTAGGTGTTCTAGTGGTACACTGTAATTATTATTTTACTACATGTAAACTGCACAATAACCAAATTCTGTAAACTCAGCATTGTAATCCTTATAGAGAAAAAACTTTGAATTGAATTGAATATAAATGCTTTACCATATTTAGTTCTGCAGTATGCAATTGTCGGTCAATTTAGGTTGTAAGCGTAACTCTGCCAGACATATAAATTACCTAGGAAATTCTGCAGACAAGTTAAGCTGGGTTTTTGTTAGGATCTGAATCTCATTAAGTGTTAATGACTACTTGAACCAAAATAGCACACAGTAAAACCTGAAGTTAGACAATTTCAGTTAAACCTGCACGACTTCATTTTCACATATTCAGATGCTTCTTTGATAGCGTGAAAAGCTTATTAAAAAATGTATTTAATTATCTCTATGTATACAAGTACATGATAAAACTTATACAGACCATAGCTGACATCATTGACATACTATATAGAAAGCCTCTGGTTATGCAAAGCATTTCGGACAATTTAGGTTAATTTTGTCCCCAGAATGTGACCCACATCATTCAACTGACCCAGGTACTTGCTTACTGCTAGGTAAACAGGGACAATAGGTGTCTTAAGGAAACACACCCAATGTTTCCATCTGTACCAGGGATTGAACCATGGTCACTAGGTGTATGATCTGAGTAAGCTACAGTATATGATCAGTATAACTAACATGTTATACTGATCATATTAACTCTCTGCATGAGTGAGATTTGAAATGATTGAATTCTGGGTTTGGGTATTTTACTCGAGGATTTTCCCCTCTCAATGACTGCTTAAGATTTATTGTGTTGTCTTGCTTGTGTACCTTTAATCATTGTCAACCATCATCACATCATTACCTCCATATTTGCTTTATAATTCTCTTGAAGTTGAGTTTCAGTTTACCATTAAATTTTAATACATTTCACTAAATGGTTAACTTTTACTAAAATTTATTAGAATATTATATTAGAATACAGTACAGTGGACCCCCAGTTTACGATATTATTTCATTCCAGAAGTACAGTGGACCCCCGCATAACGATCACCTCCGGATGCGACCAATTATGTAAGTGTATTTATGTAAGTGCGTTTGTAAGTGTATGTTTGGGGGTCTGAAATGGACTAATCTACTTCACAATATTCCTTATGGGAACAAATTCGGTACTGGCACCTGAACATACTTCTGGAGTGAAAAAATATCGTTAACCGGGGGTCCACTGTATGTTCAGGTGCCAGTACTGACCGAATTTGTTCCCATAAGGAATACTGTGAATTAGATTAGTCCATTTCAGACCCCCAAACATACACATACAAACGCACTTACATAAATACACTTACATAATTGGTCGCATTGGGAGGTGATCGTAAACCGGGGGTCCACTGTACTATTTAATAATTTCATATTTTAGTGTGTCTTGCACGACTACATTGTCCAATATATTTTTATATTGTTAGTATTTGTTCTAGCTGACGACTGTCCACAGTGCTATGCATTACCATAGGGCTTTTTCTTTTCAGTCGTATAGAAACTAAACCTCATATTGTAACCAGTTTATCGTTGAAACAATCCGTAAATTAAATAACTTCTGAGTATAGGCTTAAATCTAGCCATCAAAATCCCAGGTTAACAATTACTTTACTGATAATTATTGCACTCCACCTCTCTATACCTATTCTTCAACCTATTCCTCAAATTTGCTAAAAACCTGATGTGAATAGGTTATTCTCATAGGTTATTCTTGTAGATTTCATGATAATGGTGTTTATAGTTAAGTGGTTCGGAGAACCGACAGAATGGTGAATTAGACACTTGTTCGACACTTGGGTAATTTTATTTTGGAAATGTTTTGCCGATCGGTGGCTTTGGTTCAATACAGAGAAGAATGATTGAAGATCAGAAGAAGTTTGAGGTAGTCAGTGCCTCAGCCTGAAGTCGATATGATCAGTCCATAAATCTTGATAAGAATACAGCTTGTGTGTGGAGAATGAGCTTATGTACTGAAGCACTTGCAGGCAGTGTCACCTTGGACAAATCCACAGATGGAAGTAGGTCATGCCTATAGGTTAAGAAAGTGTAGAGTTCCTTTTATTAAGATCCCAAGCTGTTGCTGTGTCTGACAGCAATGTAGATAAATGGTGTTTTTTTTTTTTTTAACACACCTGCCATCTCCCAGGAGAAGGGGTTACTAGCCCCTTGCTTCCAGCATTATAGTCACCTCTTACAACATACATGGCTTACGGGGGAAGGATTCTGAACCCACTTTCTCATGGGAATTGAGCAATTATTCGTTTTTAAAAATAGTCAATTACTTAGGGGATCTTCTGAGTGAATGACGTTGATATTTAAATTTAACAATCATGAAGTGATACTTATTTTGTTCATGTCAAGGTCTTTAAGATTATCACTGATGTTGGTTATTTTGTAATGTGGTGATCTGTAGACAGCTACAGTTATGAATGGGGTCTAATATTTTGGTTGTAAATTGTGCAAATATTTACTTGCAAAATTCATTTCTGGTACATGTACGTACTTTACTGGACCACACAGTCTAGTAGATGCTTGCTACCGAGGAAGTGGGGGTGAGGGTTGAGTGACGCCGCTGAGCAGAGTTGAATATAGTAAGGCTAAGCATATGTTTCACTACTTGTCAACAAACATAAAAATAAAAGCCACATCTTCCTAACATATTGCACTAGTAGAAAAATTAGCCACCATTTATATCAAACTTCCAGCAAGCATGTGTGAGCATAATTGATAGGAGTGAATGGAGACAAATGGTTTTTATGACTTGACGTGCTGTTGGAGTGTGAGCAAGGTAACATTTATGAAGGGGTTCAGGGAAACCGGCAGGCCGGACTTGAGTCCTGGAGATGGGAAGTACAGTGTCTGCACTCTGAAGGAGGGGTGTTAATGTTGCAGTTTTTTAACTGTAGTGTAAGCACGCCTCTTGCAAGACAGTGATGGAGTGAATGATGAAAGTTTTTCTTTTTCGGGCCACCCTGCCTTGGTGGGAAGCAGCCGATGTGTTAAATAAAATTATACCAAACAAGTACATACAGTATGTGCTAAAGATGAAGGCATTTGATTGATTTAAAGCAAATACAAATAAGTATACAGTATGTATTCCAAGAAGGTGAGAGGTAGTATCAGCGACACTTCCTTACTAGATTGTACCAAACATTCAGTAAAACTTTGATTTAACTGACCTATTTAACAGTTTGAATTTAACAGACAAAATCTGTGGCAGAATAATGTTGTTAAATATAGAGTTTTGCTATTGTTATGGTCTGCTGGGTAAATTGATTTTGGGTTTAATGGGTAAAGTCCTTTAAATCCAGAATTGTCCATTTGCTGGATTAATTGAACAAAATCTATTAAATCTGCAATTTTGTTATTGTTATGATCATGGAAAAACAATTTGTTTGACTTTAGTGGACAATCAACATAAAAGGCATGGGAATGTGCAGTTAGTATAATTATGTTAATGTACGATACTGAGTTATTAATCTGGGATAATAATCTGGATGGCTGCCATCATTGTCTACAGAATTTTTGAGGACTGTGTTCAGATATTCAGGCATTGAATACTCTCTTTAAATTTTTTATGCAGTTCATAAGTTGCATATATTTTGGAGTGTCAGGAGTAAATGATAATGGGGCTGCCTCTAATTGAGTTATGTAAAGAAAGAGGTTTGGTAATAGGTAATATGTATTTACTGAAAAAGAGGATAAATAATACTGTATATGAGATACAATATAGGGCGTGATGATAGCAATTTGTTGGACTATGTATTAATAGATACAAGGTTGATGAATAGACTTTTGGATGTGCACATTAGAGAGAGGTGACATAGATCATTATTTAGTGGTTGCTACAGTGAGAATAAGAGGTTGATGGATTACAAGGAGAATGTTATTAGTAGATAAAAGACACACAAAAAATTTATGAATTATAGGAGACAGGGTAAAGTACATATAAGCAATTATTGGGAGAAAGGTAGGCTAGAGAGAGTACAGATTAATGAGGAGGAGGTAGAGGAGCTTTGGGGTAGATTTAAGAAGGGAGTGTTAGAGTGTACAGCCAAAGTTTGGGTACAGGAAGAAAGAGGAGCAATTAGTGGAATAACAAGGTAAGGAGAGTGTTAAGATGGAAAAAGTTGGCACATGAAAGGTTTTTATAATGTAGAAGTGATGTATGAATTTTTGGAGCATATGAAGAGTAAAAGGGAGGTTAAAATATTGGCGAGGGAGTGCAAAAAGTTAGTTGGAGAAGTCCCCTATGTGTAGATTCACTTATGTGACACTCCTCTATGTATCAGCAGTTCACTTGGTTGTGAGAAGGAAATTCACTCTTACACGATCAATAGTGTGATGTGCACTTACTGTGTGTGTAAATGGATGCTGTGTGTTTTCACAGTCATTGCAAACTGTGGCGGATGGTAGACTATTACAATTCATCCCATCAAATTTATGGGCTTCTGTAATGGTGGATTTTGATTACCCATTATTTTTACTGATGGGCAGCCAGTGAATAAATTCAATTATCTGAGTTTTTTTTCATTCTTTGTGGCTTCCCATGACCAAATCTCACTTTATTTTTGCCATTATATATATTATGAATGTCAGTATTAACCAGAGTAGTGATATATGTATATATATAGAGAGAGATGGTCTCTGAAACAAAATTGTTATCCAAACAAACTTTGTACTCACAAATAACCTGCACATAAAAGAGAGAAGCTTACGACGACGTTTCGGTCCGACCGAAACGTCGTCGTAAGCTTCTCTCTTTTATGTGCGGGTTATTTGTGTGTCGTTCTAGTCACGGTATTGTGCCTTTTTTTGTTATAACTTTGTACTGTATTATTAGTGGTTCGTAATTTGACTGAAACCTAAACCCCCTCCTCGAGTTGGCAGGGACGACTCTACTGTATTTTGTTATCAAATACTTTTTTGTGTATAGATTTCCCTTGCTTCATTAGGATTAACTTTTATGTGATGTCCCATTTCTATCAGTACACATAATTTCCTATGTACAGTACAGTTCATCTTATGAGATCATTGTAGTTTGCAAAATATATCACAGATTCTTATTACGTTAAATTAAGTGTTAATGAAACAGGACGGGCACTACGACGTGTGTGCGTTCATGGCTGTTTGGAGCATGTTTGTATTTTATTTTTTAACTTTACACTGAAAATAATTAAAAATCTTTTACAGAATTGTAGATCATTAAACATTAAATGTAGCTATGAGAATGAGGAGTGATTGGTGGAATGATGAAGTAAAGGGTGTGATAAAAGAGAAAAAGGTAGCTTATGAGAGGTTTTTACAAAGCAGAAGTGTTATAAGATGAGCAGAGTATATGGAGAGTAAAAGAAAGGTGAAGAGAGTGGTGAGAGAGTGCAAAAGGAGAGCAGATGATAGAGTGGGAGAGGCACTGTCAAGAAATTTTAATGAAAATAAGAAAAAATTTTGGAGTGAGTTAAACAAGTTAAGAAAGCCTAGGGAAAGTATGGATTTGTCAGTTAAAAACAGAGTAGGGGAGTTAGTAGATGGGGAGAGGGAGGTATTAGGTAGATGGCGAGAATATTTTGAGGAACTTTTAAATGTTAAGGAAGAAAGAGAGGCAGTAATTTCATGCACTGGTCAGGGAGGTATACCATCTTTTAGGAGTGAAGAAGAGCAGAATGTAAGTGTGGGGGAGGTGCGTGAGGCATTACGTAGAATGAAAGGGGGTAAAGCAGCTGGAACTGATGGGATCATGACAGAAATGTTAAAAGCAAGGGGGGATATAGTGTTGGAGTGGTTGGTACTTTTGTTTAATAAATGTATGAAAGAGGGGAAGGTACCTAGGGATTGGCAGAGAGCATGTATAGTCCCTTTATATAAAGGGAAAGGGGACAAAAGAGACTGTAAAAATTATAGAGGAATAAATTTACTGAGTATACCAGGAAAAGTGTACGGTAGGGTTATAATTGAAAGAATTAGAGGTAAGACAGAATGTAGGATTGCGGATGAGCAAGGAGGTTTCAGAGTGGATAGGGGATGTGTAGATCAAGTGTTTACATTGAAGCATATATGTGAACAGTATTTAGATAAAGGTAGAGAAGTTTTTATTGCATTTATGGATTTAGAAAAGGCATATGATAGAGTGGATAGAGGAGCAATGTGGCAGATGTTGCAAGTACAGTGGACCCCCGCATAACGATCACCTCCGAATGCGACCAATTATGTAAGTGTATTTATGTAAGTGCGTTTGTACGTGTATGTTTGGGGGTCTGAAATGGACTAATCTACTTCACAATATTCCTTATGGGAACAAATTCGGTCAGTACTGGCACCTGAACATACTTCTGGAGTGAAAAAATATCGTTAACCAGGGGTCCACTGTATATGGAATAGGTGGTTAGTTATTAAATGCTGTAAAGAGTTTTTATGAGGATAGTGAGGCTCAGGTTAGGGTGTGTAGAAGAGAGGGAGAATACTTCCCGGTAAAAGTAGGTCTTAGACAGGGATGTGTAATGTCACCATGGTTGTTTAATATATTTATAGATGGGGTTGTAAAGGAAGTAAATGCTAGGGTGTTCGGGAGAGGGGTGGGATTAAATTATGGGGAATCAAATTCAAAATGGGAATTGACACAGTTACTTTTTGCTGATGATACTGTGCTTATGGGAGATTCTAAAGAAAAATTGCAAAGGTTAGTGGATGAGTTTGGGAATGTGTGTAAAGGTAGAAAGTTGAAAGTGAACATAGAAAAGAGTAAGGTGATGAGGGTATCAAATGATTTAGATAAAGAAAAATTGGATATCAAATTGGGGAGGAGGAGTATGGAAGAAGTGAATGTTTTCAGATATTTGGGAGTTGACATGTCGGCGGATGGATTTATGAAGGATGAGGTTAATCATAGAATTGATGAGGGAAAAAAGATGAGTGGTGGGTTGAGGTATATGTGGAGTCAAAAAACGTTATCTATGGAGGCAAAGAAGGGAATGTATGAAAATATAGTAGTACCAACACTCTTATATGGGTGTGAAGCTTGGGTGGTAAATGCAGCAGCAAGGAGACGGTTGGAGGCAGTGGAGATGTCCTGTTTAAGAGCAATGTGTGATGTAAATATTATGCAGAAAATTCGGAGTGTGGAAATTAGGAAAAGGTGTGGAGTTAATAAAAGTACATGTATTAGTCAGAGGGCAGAAGAGGAGTTGTTGAGGTGGTTTGGTCATTTAGAGAGAATGGATCAAAGTAGAATGACATGGAGAGCATATAAATCTATAGGGGAAGGAAGACGGGGTAGGGGTCGTCCTCGAAAGGGTTGGAGAGAGGGGGTAAAGGAGGTTTTGTGGGTAAGGGGCTTGGACTTCCAGCAAGCGTGCGTAAGCGTGTTAGGACTGAATGGAGACGAATGGTACTTGGGACCTGACGATCTGTTGGAGTGTGAGCAGGGTAATATTTAGTGAAGGGATTCAGGGAAACCGGTTATTTTCATATAGTCGGACTTGAGTCCTGGAAATGGGAAGTACAATGTTGCCTGCACTTTAAAGGAGGGGTTTGGGATATTGGCAGTTTGGAGGGATATGTTGTGTATCTTTATATGTATATGCTTCTAAACTGTTGTATTCTGAGCACCTCTGCAAAAACAGTGATAATGTGTGAGTGTGGTGAAAGTGTTGAATGATGATGAAAGTATTTTCTTTTTGGGGATTTTCTTTCTTTTTTGGTCACCCTGCCTCGGTGGGAGACGACCGACTTGTTGAAAAAAAAAAAAAATGAGAATGAATCTGAGAAATGTTGAGTGCTTACCTCTTTATGACATGCTGAAATTTGACAAGTTGAAACCTTACGTTTGCCTTCAGTGAAATATGCATTCTACTAATTTGTTATACAATTACAAATTTTATTCAGTCATTTTTGATCACTATTATTTTTCACAATTATGCATCTACACTACCAGGGTTCCTAACATACAAGAGAGCTTTGCTTTACGATGTCTCACTAATACAGCAGTTTTCAATTATGGTCATTTTTCATTTATTCAGACTGACCACAATAAATATATTCACCACTCTCTATAAGCTAAGGTTGAAAACATTTTAAATAAGTGATGTGTGTACTGTACATGCAGTTTTTAGGCCTAGTATAAACATGTTATCAGGTTTTTCTATGTATTTGAAACTGAAAAAATGCTGTGTTTCATTTTACAGCAATTTTCACTTTGCATAAGTAGCTAGATTATTATTATTATAATCAAGGGGGAAGCGCTAAACCCGGAGGATTATACAGCACCTGGGGGGGGGGATGTGGAAGGCATTCAGGCTTAATTCGGGGAACTGGAGCACAGATCCAATTCCCTAAATCAAGAGCCCCTCACCAACATCAAGGAACCTTCCTTGAGGGGAGCAGTAGCTAGAACCTAACTTGATGTACAAGTGGTGCCTGCCTGTACATGAGTTGTTTCATGTACTATCCACATTACACATCTTATACCCAACTATGGTGGCTTTTCATTGTTTTGGCTTTTTTATTTATACACGTAACACCTTTTCTGGATTTTTATTTTCTCTAGCAGCAGTACATATATTCAAGGAAGTATTTACCAGGTCACTCAGTCACTTGTATCACTATCACAATAATCAGCATTTTCTAGCTGTAGATTATATGAATCATCACTTTCCACACCATCACAGCTACACTCACAATTTGTAATTATGTAAATACATTTTTCTGTGGGGAAATATACAACCTCTCCTCACTTAACGATGGAGTTCCGTTCCTAAGACCACGTCGTTAAACGAATTCGTCATTGAGGAGCATATTATAATGGTAGTGGGTTTGTGTCATCCATCTTTGATATTGTTTTAATGTCACCTTTGCACCATTTATAAAATTTCTGGTATATTTTTAAATGTTTATTCAGTAATGTACTGTGTATTGAAATAAACAGAGTAGAGGAAATCAGCTCTGATGTACAATATTTAGGTATAAATACTGGTCAGAGAGCCCATGGTAAGTCCGAAGCATCTGTAAATGAGTACGTTTCTAAGTGAGGAGAGGCTGTATATGCTTGGGAGTGCATAAGATTGAGGGTACAGCCATGACTGGTATTAGAGGGCTTGTATTTTTATTACTGATGATTTATGTTGAATTCTTGGAAATTATCTTCACTGTAACTTTCACCATTGCTGCTGTCACTATCCACTATAGACATATTAGCTCAAACATTGCAGCTCTTAGGATCTGCTGTTTTGTTATTAGGAGTTTGAAGGGTTCTATTTTACTCTGACCATAGACAAAATTTCCTTATTGAATGTCAACCAGTCTGTTGTTGTTAACAATGGGTATTAACATGTATAACTCTCACTGTATTGCTCAGTATCTTTTAATCCCACACCCACATTCCTATGTAAGGTGTACTTTTAATGTAAACTCATCCCCCTCTTCCATACATACCCTAATCCAAGCCTCGGTCTCTGAATAAAATTTCTTTACTTCTTTTAGCAATCTATATTCCATACATTTGCAACATTAGCCACATTATTTCCCCATCCACCCAGTCATATTTTTTTTAATACATACAAAGTAGAAGTGATGCAAGGAGGGAAGAGTATATGGAGAAAAAGAGAGAGGTTAAGAGAGTGGTGAAGCAATGTAAAAAGAGAGCAAATGAGAGAGTGGGTGAGATGTTATCAACAAATTTTGTTGAAAATAAGAAAAAGTTTTGGAGTGAGATTAACAAGTTAAGGAAGCCTAGAGAACAAATGGATTTGTCAGTTAAAAATAGGAGAGGAGAGTTATTAAATGGAGAGTTAGAGGTATTGGGAAGATGGAGGGAATATTTTGAGGAATTGTTAAATGTTGAAGATAGGGAAGCTGTGATTTCGTGTATAGGGCAAGGAGGAATAACATCTTGTAGGAGTGAGGAAGAGCCAGTTGTGAGTGTGGGGAAAGTTCTTGAGGCAGCAGGTAAAATGAAAGGGGGTAAGGCAGCTGGGATTGATGGGATAAAGATAGAAATGTTAAAAGCAGGTGGGGATATAGTTTTGGAGTGGTTGGTGCAATTATTTAATAAATGTATGGATGAGGGTAAGGTACCTAGGGATTGGCAGAGAGCATGCATAGTTCCTTTATATAAAGGCAAAGGGGACAAAAGAGAGTGCAAAAATTATAGGGGGATAAGTCTGTTGAGTATACCTAGTAAAGTGTATGGTAGAGTTATTATTGAAAGAATTAAGAGTAAGACGGAGAATAGGATAGCAGATGAACAAGGAGGCTTTAGGAAAGGTAGGGGGTGTGTGGACCAGGTGTTTACAGTGAAACATATAAGTAAACAGTATTTAGATAAGGCTCAAGAGGTCTGTGGCATTTATGGATTTGGAAAAGGCGTATGACAGGGTGGATAGGGGGGCAATGTGGCAGATGTTGCAGGTGTATGGTGTAGGAGGTAGGTTACTGAAAGCAGTGAAGAGTTTTTACGAGGATAGTGAGGCTCAAGTTAGAGTATGTAGGAAAGAGGGAAATTATTTCCCAGTAAAAGTAGGCCTTAGACAAAGATGTGTGATGTCACTGTGGTTGTTTAATATATTTATAGATGGGGTTGTAAGAGAAGTAAATGCGAGGGTCTTGGCAAGAGGTGTGGAGTTAAAAGATAAAGAATCACACACAAAGTGGGAGTTGTCACAGTTGCTCTTTGCTGATGACACTGTGCTCTTGGGAGATTTTGAAGAGAAGTTGCAGAGGTTGGTGGATGAATCTGGTAGGGTATGCAAAAGAAGAAAATTAAAAGTGAATACAGGAAAGAGTAAGGTTATGAGGATAACAAAAAGATTAGGTGATGAAAGATTGGATATCAGATTGGAGGGAGAGAGTATGGAGGAGGTGAATGTATTCAGATATTTGGGAGTGGACGTGTCAGCGGATGGGTCTATGAAAGATGAGGTGAATCATAGAATTGATGAGGGGAAAAGGGTGAGTGGTGCACTTAGGAGTCTGTGGAGACAAAGAACTTTGTCCTTGGAGGCAAAGAGGGGAATATATGAGAGTATAGTTTTACCAACGCTCTTATATGGGTGTGAAGCATGGGTGATGAATGTTGCAGCGAGGAGAAGGCTGGAGGCAGTGGAGATGCCATGTCTGAGGGCAATGTGTGGTGTGAATATAATGCAGAGAATTCGTAGTTTGGAAGTTAGGAGGAGGTGCGGGATTACCAAAACTGTTGTCCAGAGGGCTGAGGAAGGGTTGTTGAGGTGGTTCGGACATGTGGAGAGAATGGAGCGAAACAGAATGACTTCAAGAGGGTATCAGTCTGTAATGGAAGGAAGGCGGGTAGGGGTCGGCCTAGGAAAGGTTGGAGGGAGGGGGTAAAGGAGGTTTTGTGTGCGAGGGGCTTGGACTTCCAGCAGGCATGCGTGAGCGTGTTTGATAGGAGTGAATGGAGACAAATGGTTTTTAATACTTGACGTGCTGTTGGAGTGTGAGCAAAGTAACATTTATGATGGGGTTCAAGGAAACTGGCAGGCTAGACTTGAGTCCTGGAGATGGGAAGTACAGTGCCTGCACTCTGAAGGAGGGGTGTTAATGTTGCAGTTTAAAAACTGTAGTGTAAAGCACCCTTCTGGCAAGACAGTAATGGAGTGAATGATGGTGAAAGTTTTTCTTTTTCAGGCCACCCTGCCTTGGTGGGAATCGGCCAGTGTGTTAATAAAAAAAATAAAAAAACATAAATGCAACAAGTAATTCCTTTCACTCATGTACAGTACATGTTTCAGTGTACATAGTACAGGTCGGCCATCACTAATCCGGCAATCAGCTATGCGGTTCCATCAGTAATCCAGCACTAATTTCGGCTAGTATAATTTAAAATTTCATCATTATACTGACTCAGAAATTGTGCCGATGGTTGTAAATCCACAGCAACAAGCCAGTGGAGGAGAAAGCAGTGGTGAAAATGAGGAAGATATAGCAGAAAGAGTCTCTGCTGATAGGTTAATTAAGTGTATTCTAACCTAGCCACTCAGTAATCCGGCAAACTCACTAATCCGGCACACTGCAGGTCCCAATGATGCCAGATTAGTGATGGCCGACCTGTACTGGGTTACATATCCACTACCCTTCCTGTATCATCCGTGTTCCTCTGCACTCCTGTCTTGTCCAAAACTCTTAACTCTTGATTATATGTGCTGTATATAATAAATAGAATAGTTATGTAATTGGTAGATAAGACACATAGGCAACATTTAGGCAACTTTATTCCGAAACGTTTCACCTACACAGTAGGCTTCTTCAATCGAGTACAGAAAGTAGGCAGGAGCAGTAGAGATGTGAAGACGATGTAATCAGTCCATCACCCTTGAAGTCGTACATTTGAGGTTGTCAGTCCCTTAGCCTGGAGAAGTTCTGTTCCAAAGTCTGGAACTAACTGAAGATTAAGCGACAGTGCACCTCTCCTTCCAACAGTATTTAAGTCTCAACACTGTCGCTTGATCTTCAGTTAGTTCCAGACTTTGGAACAGAACTTCTCCAGGCTGAGGGACTGACAACCTCAAATCTACGACTTCAAGGGTGATGGACTGATTACATCGTCTTCTCATCTCTACTGCTCCTGCCTACTTTCTGTACTCGACTGAAGAAGCCTACTGTGTAGACGAAACGTTTCGGAATAAAGTTGCCTAAATGTTGCCTATGTGTCTTATCTACCAACCTGTCGGTATTGTATACCATTTGATAATCAGTTATGTAATTACATGTAAGAATTTATATTGTATATCTGATTGCAGTAAATGTTTCTTTTGGTCTCCTCTCCACCCTCCCTTCTCATGTTCTTTATTGTGTATTTTCCCACACTTCTGCTTTTCGTATTTTCATGCATGACATCTCTGCCCTCAGAGCCTCTGTTCCATATTCAGGTCCCGTGGTATGTATTCCTCAGGCATTCTCTCTCCCATTCCTTTCCCAGATTTATTCTGTTGCTCCACCTTTCCATGTGCAATATGTTTTAACACTGTCATACGTGTGACTAGTTTATCATAGGCAGTATGTTTTAACACTGTCTACATGTGACTGGTTTATCATTGGCAGTATGTTTTAACACTGTCATACATGTGACTGGTTTATCATGGGCAGTATGTTTTAACACTGGCATACATGTGACTGGTTTTCATAGTTCCATTTTTCTTGAAAGTCAGTCTGAGGCCAGAGTCTATTACTGGCTGTCTGGTCAATTAAGCTTTTGCTGTCATTGGCCAGCAGACCTACATAACTACCACAACTTAGCTAATTCTGGCACTTTCTGCGGGTACTGGTCCAACTACCTGTGCTGCAGTTACTTTCCTATGTCTCGCTGACATTAGTAAGTTTATTTAGGCACAGGTACACAAGTACAATTATCATACATAGTGTAAATTACCCTCCAGGATAACCCCCAAAAAGTTAGTAACTTATTTCCATTGGGGTCTTTGATATTAATCAGTTTATTATTTGCATAGTTAAATACCTGAAGATGATCTCAGATCAAGGTCGAAGTACACAGAACTTATCAGTGTTTACATACATATTGGTTGATTCTTGTTAGTGATTGGCATTCATGTTGCTGTATGTATGTGTATACAGTATATATATTATGGGCTTGCATGATGTGCCCTCAAAGTATATTCCTGTGTTATTCCCCTCAGGGGAGATTTCTTGAAGCCAGTGAGGAGCTCTTGATCAAAGGAATGGAACCTGCTCTCCTCCTCTTTGGATCAGTCTTAATTGCTCCCCTTTTCCCAGGTACTGTATAACCTCCAATAGGTTTAGCGCTTCCCTAATGTATAATAATGACTGATATATTTAGGATACAAGAAGACATTTACAATTCAAACCAAGAACCCATTTTAAGTTTTAGATTGAATAAATGAGTGTTTTTGGCTGTGTAAATTAATCTTTCAGTTTTTGGAAGGTTGTCCCGAGGATACAGGTGGAAGGTTGGAGGTGAGAAGTTAGCCTTGACTTCAGTAATGGAAAGTGACTTGCTTGTCCCGTGTGATTACACCAAACTTCCTACCATCAACATTTACTTAAATTTGATTTTTTTTTTCCTTCTGGGTCCTCAGAGGTGGTGTTTTGATATGGGTGATGGGTTCTTGATCCGAGGAATTGAAACTACCCTCACTTTCCTGGAGTGAAACTAATTACCTCTAATCCCTGAGGCGATGTGTGACCCTTATGAGTTTAGCGATTCTTAATTACTATAATATTAATATGTAGAGTATAGCTGTGAATTACATTGAGATGTAAGATCCTTCAGATGACAGCCGACAGCACTGACAGTCGTGTACTGGATGTACGTAACCCCTCAATGGAGCTTCCTTGACACTGGTGAGGAACCTAAATTCACATTACCCAGGCACTATACAGCTCCTACTGGTTTATGAGTCCCTCGTGAATGTAAGAGGAGTAAGCCTCAGTAAACAGATTACTGACACAGTATTTTGTGTTACTTTGTACACGAGTACCTGGCAAGGAATTGATATGACTACCTTCTGCTCAATGATATTTCTCTCTCCATTTCTCTCGGTAAATTTTTGGTATTCTCATTTTTCTTAGCAACATAATTTGTAGGCATTTCCAATTTTCTATGGGTTCGTTTTCTTTGTAGGCATTCCTGTTCCTGTTTTTTTTTTTGTAGGCATTCCCATGTTTTGTAGCTGTTCTTGTTTTCTTTGTATCTGTCCTATTTTCTTTATAACTGTTCCCATTTTCTTTGTAGGTGTTCTCATTTTCTTGGTTGCTGTTCCCATTTTCTTTGTATATGTTCCCGTTTTCTTTGTATCTCCCCATTTTCTTTGTATCTGTCCCCATTTTTTTTATAACTTCCTGTTTGCTTTGGGAATGTTCCCTTTTTCTTTGATGGTGTTTCTGTTTTCTTTGATGGTGTTTCTGTTTTCTTTGATGGTGTTTCTGTTTTCTTTGATGGTGTTTCTGTTTTCTTTGATGGTGTTTCTGTTTTCTTTGTGGTTTTCGTTTTACATGTGTTCATTCAGAGTATAATTCAGCTCTGTAAAAAAAAATAATTATAAAAATCTGCTTTCCTCTTTTATTCAGTGATCATTTTGTGATTCAAATTTTCCTCCCGCGAGCACATATCTCCTTCCGAGGGTAAATAAGTTTATTCATGTATAGGTGCATATAAATACAGTTACATTAATTATTATACATAGCAGCATGTGTGTATATTACCCAGGATAACCCCAAAAAGTTAGCGAGTTATTTTCATTGGGGTCTGCCACATGTTTTCCTCAGTCTCTTCAGTTTGACGGTGATTCTTCTTGGTGTCGGCCATGATTCCCCATGGGTCGTGCTGAGGTGAGTTCGCTCTGGTGTGTAAGCGACCTCCAGAGCCACTGGATTTACAACAGATCAATGTTCAGTCTCTTATGCACTTGTTGCTGGACTTCAAGGCTGGCTTTTGATTTATGTACATTTAATTCACTAGTGTAGTTGTTGAAGTTAATGATGTTTGTGTTGGTACTCAGAGATGTATTACACAAATAACCCGCACATAAAAGAGAGAAGCTTACGACGACGTTTCGGTCCGACTTGGACCATTGACAAAGTCATACAGTGTGACTGTCAATGGTCCAAGTCGGACCTAAACGTCGTTAGCTTCTCTTTTATGTGCGGGTTATTTGTGTATCGTTCCAGTCACGGTATTGTGACTATTTTTGTTATTCAGAGTTGTATTTGCTGGGGTTGAGTCTTGGCTCCAGGCCCTTCCTCTTAGACTACTGATACTGACCTCTTAGATTCAAGAATATGAAGAGGATCGAAATGTCCAGATCAATTAATCTTGTGTGTTTCTGTCTGCATGTGGGTTACACACACACACACACACACACACACACACACACACACACACACACACACACACACACACACACACACACACACACACACATACACACACATACACACACATACACACACATACACACACATACACACACACACACACGCACACACACGCACACACATACACACACATACACACACACACATATATATATATTAGCTTGTGATTTTCGTATATTTGATTCATTTCAGAATATATTGATAAGCTTCGGTGGTTAATTAAAAATTTTACAAGGTTTTATTAATGGCAGCGTAAAATATGAATTATTTGAGCTACTGGGTAGTATTACTAATTCAGTTTTACCATCCCTGGCTATAAAATTGTCAGTGGGTGGTACAAAATTGTGAGTGGGTGGTACAAAATTGTGAGTGGGTGGTACAAAATTGTGAGTGGGTGGTACAAAATTGTGAGTGGGTGGTACAAAATTGTGAGTGGGCGGTACAAAATTGAGTGGGTGGTACAAAATTGTGAGTGGGCGGTACAAAATTGTGAATGGGTGGTACAAAATTGTGAGTGGGTGGTACAAAATTGTGAGTGGGCAGTACAAAATTGTGAATGGGTGGTACAAAATTGTGAGTGGGTGGTACAAAATTGTGAGTGGGCAGTACAAAATTGTGAGTGGGCGGTACAAAATTGTGAGTGGGTGGTACAAAATTGTGAGTGGGCAGTACAAAATTGTGAGTGGGTGGTACAAAATTGTCAGTGGGCGGTACAAAATTGTCAGTGGGCGGTACAAAATTGTCAGTGGGTGGTACAAAATTGTCAGTTGGTGGTACAAAATTGTCAGTTGGTGGTACAAAATTGTGAATGGGAGGTACAAAATTATGAGTGGGTGGTACAAAATTGAGTGGTACAAAATTATGAGTGGGTGGTACAAAATTGTGAGTGGTACAAAATTATGAGTGGGTGGTACAAAATTGTGAGTGGTACAAAATTATGAGTGGGTGGTACAAAATTGTGAGTGGTACAAAATTATGAGTGGGTGGTACAAAATTGTGAGTGGTACAAAATTGAGTGGTACAAAATTGAGTGGTACAAAATTGTGAGTGGTACAAAATTGTGAGTGGTACAAAATTGTGAGTGGTACAAAATTGTGAGTGGTACAAAATTGTGAGTGGTACAAAATTGTGAGTGGTACAAAATTGTGAGTGGTACAAAATTGTGAGTGGTACAAAATTGTGAGTGGTACAAAATTGTGAGTGGTACAAAATTGTGAGTGGTACAAAATTGTGAGTGGTACAAAATTGTGAGTGGTACAAAATTGTGAGTGGTACAAAATTGTGAGTGGTACAAAATTGTGAGTGGTACAAAATTGTGAGTGGTACAAAATTGTGAGTGGTACAAAATTGTGAGTGGTACAAAATTGTGAGTGGTACAAAATTGTGAGTGGTACAAAATTGTGAGTGGTACAAAATTGTGAGTGGTACAAAATTGTGAGTATGTGTATATATATTTTTTATTTTTGTTTGAACCACGAGTTTGGTGAGTGATATTGTGTTGTGCTAAAGGGGGGGGGGTGTATTGATACTGGCGAGAGGCTCTTGTTCCGAGGAACTGGACTTATCCTCTCCTGTATATCAAACGTCAGTGCCTCGCACTCCTCAAGCGCTATATGATCCCTACAGGTGTAGCGCTTCCCTTTTGGTGTCTCGTGTTGTTGACCAGTCAGAGCGTGCGTTAGTTGACGTATTGTGGTTCAGTACACGTTACGACGTACACACGACGCTTTATCAATAATATTTTTGTTTTTAATATAATTCTCCCTTGAGTACTTGATAAATATATTTGTACTGACTCTGGTTTTCTTCATTACAGGTAAGTTGTACTGTGAGTTGCTGCTGCTGCTGCTGCTGCTGCTGCTGCTGCTGCTGCTGCTGCTGCTGCTGCTGCTGCTGCTGTTGCTGCTGCTGCTGCTGTTGCTGCTGCTGCTGCTGCTGCTGTTGCTGCTGTTGCTGCTGCTGCTGCTGCTGCTGCTGCTGCTGCTGCTGCCTGGCTGCTAGGCTGGGTGGTAGGTCAAGATAAGTAGTGTGTACACTCGCCTAATTGTGGCTGCAGGGGTCGATTCATAGCTCCTGTGTGTGTGATAGGGTATGTGTGTGTGTATGTGAGGCTGTATGTGTGATGTGTGTGAGAGGGAGAAAGTGTGTGTGTGAGTGAGAGAGAGAGAGGGAGGGAGGGAATAAGGGAGGGCAGATAAATTATCACGTTAATGGTCAGTTGACGCACTAAGTCTGTACCTGAAGGTTATGTCAACACTGTTCTCGGGGTCACCGCCCCCCGCGGCCACGTCTTCTGCTTTATAGTTCGATTGATCAGACTGTTGGTGCTCGTAACATGTACAAACATAGGCACCTCAGCTCGGCTCATCAGGAACTGTAGGATCCACCCGGTCCACCTTCATTCCATCTTTTCCTTCACTCCATCTTTTCCTTCACTCCACTTCCATCACTGCCTCCTCCAGCTCATCACACACTCCATTATACCTGCATGTGCCTGCATATCCCTGGGGATGGGGGGAGGTGCTGGTGCTGCACAAATTGAGGGATTGAGTTGCAGTTTTGTAATGCATTTGGAAGCAGGTAATGTGATCATGTGTCGCTTCTCCACTGCTCTAACCCCACCACTGGTGGGGGTGACTAGACTGCCCACTACTCTCACCCCACCACTGGTGGGGGTGGCTAGACTGCCCACTACTCACTCCACCACTGGTGGGGGTGGCTAGACTGCACACTACTCTCACCCAACCACTGGTGGGGGTGGCTAGACTGCCCACTACTCTCACCCCACCACTGGTGGGGGTGGCTAGACTGCCCACTACTCTCACCCAACCACTGGTGGGGGTGGCTAGACTGCCCACTACTCTCACCCAACCACTGGTGGGGGTGGCTAGACTGCCCACTACTCTCACTCCACCACTGGTGGGGGTGGCTAGACTGCCCACTACTCTCACCCAACCACTGGTGGGGGTGGCTAGACTGCCCACTACTCTCACTCCACCACTGGTGGGGGTGGCTAGACTGCCCACTACTCTAACCCAACCACTGGTGGGGGTGGCTAGACTGCCCACTACTCTCACCCAACCACTGGTGGGGGTGGCTAGACTGCCCACTACTCTCACCCCACCACTGGTGGGGGTGGCTAGACTGCCCACTACTCTCACCCAACCACTGGTGGGGGTGGCTAGACTGCCCACTACTCTCACCCAACCACTGGTGGGGGTGGCTAGACTGCCCACTACTCTCACCCAACCACTGGTGGGGGTGGCTAGACTGCCCACTACTCTCACACCACCACTGGTGGGGGTGGCTAGACTGCCCACTACTCTCACTCCACCACTGGTGGGGGTGGCTAGACTGCCCACTACTCTCACCCAACCACTGGTGGGGGTGGCTAGACTGCCCACTACTCTCACCCAACCACTGGTGGGGGTGGCTAGACTGCCCACTACTCTCACCCCACCACTGGTGGGGGTGGCTAGACTGCCCACTACTCTCACCCCACCACTGGTGGGGGTGGCTAGACGTTGTAGGGGAAGGGGAGACCCATAGCTTCTGACCCCCGTCTCTTAAAGACCAGCAGGCCACAATACCGTGACTGGAACAAGACACAATAAACCACACATGGGAGAGAGGAACTGACCACGACGTTACGCTCCGACTTGGACCATTGACAGGTCACACTAACACACTACGGTGAGGGAGCCAGTATATATAGGAGATGGGGACAGACTCCCTCGCTGTTGTGTGTTAATGTGACTTGTAAATGGCCCAAGTCGGACCGAAACGTCGTCATAAACTTCTCTCTCTGTCTTTTAAACCTTGTTCACCGTCATTTCTCCTATCAGACCTCGTAAGTGTTGTCATGCCTATTCTTGAAGCTGTTTCTGGAGTTTATCTGGAGAGAGTTCCGGGGGTCAACGCCCCCGCGGCCCGGTCTTTGACCAGGCCTCCTTAGGTCAGTGTCCCAGGATGCGACCCACACCAGTCGACTAACACCCAGGTACCCATTTTACTGATGGGGAACATAGACAACAGGTGGAAAGAAACACGTCCAATGTTTCTACTCTGGCTGGGAATCGAACCCAGGCCCTCACCGTGTGAAGCGAGAGCGTTAACCACCAGGCCACCAGAGTATGAAGTTCACTTCTAAATTAATAACTGGCCCATATCTGTCAAATCCTGACCCGCCGGGCGGTAATGCTTAGTTGGATTGTTTCTTCATCCACTACATTAAAACTATAGTACAGTACTTACTAACATCCCTATAGTACATCTGTCAGCGCTGTATAACCCATACGGGTATAGTGCCTGTTTGTCTTGTAATAATTGCAAGACAGCTATTGACTGAGTGATGGTCAATTTGTTTCCTCTAATAGGTCACCTATCTTGGTGGGAAATGGTCGGTGTGTTATTAATAACAAGTATAATATAATAATAATAATAATAATAATATCTTAATTTACTACAAGTACATGTACAAGGTATACAGACCATAGCTGACATCAGTAACATATAGAAAACCGCTTGTTATGCTGAGCATTTCCCGCAAATTAGGTCAGTTTTGTCCCAGGATGCGACCCACACCATTCCACTAACACCCAGGTACCTATTTTACTGATGGGTGAACATAGACAGCAGGTGTAAAGAAACACGTCCAGTGTTTCTACCCTCGCTGGGTACCGATCGCAGACCCTCGACGTGTGAAGCGAGAGCTTTAGCGATCAGGCTACGGGGCACCGTATGGTTTGTGTGTGTCCTCAGCTTCCACCTGTGTCCCCTTGATCTTGGTCTCTTGATTCATTCAGTTAGTCTCGGTTGCTCTTAATGCGCGTCGAAATGATGTGTTTAAGTGGTTCTATACGTCAAGGTGGTCAGGTTCAGTTCTTTCAACCTCCTCATAGTATATTCATCTCAGTTCTGGGACTACTCTCCCTGCAAACCTTTGTTTGCACTGTTTGTGTATGTGCCTAACAACACACAGAAAGATGAGTGACATTATGGTATATGCTGGTTTTGAGACAAACATAGACAGACGGACGCGGGAGTCTTCCCTGGAGGGGAGAGAGAGAGAGACACACTTGAGGTAAACAGTATATGCGTGTGCGAGTACATACATTTATAAGGACGTGTGTATGCATATACACGTGTGTGTGTGTGTGTGTGTGTGCGCAGCAACCTTGCACATAATGCTAGCACTTGTCACCCACCTTTCTAGCAGACTCACCCTCACAAAACCGGTCCTAAAGCAACATATGAGCCAGGAATTCTAAGGAGACATTACCGTGATCGGAACACTAAGTGTCTTTGATAGATGCAAGAATGGTTACCGGATGTGTAGAGATCCGCTACACGTTTGAGAGTTAAAACAAGATGGCAGAGCTTTGATAGGTACAAGCACACACAGTTACACAAATTATTATATATAGAATATGTGTAGATTAACTAGGATAACCCGAAAACGTCGGTCAAACTTAGTTTTCCAATGGGTCCTTATTTCTGTTGGGGTCCTTGTTGTTTCTATTGATTGTGTGTTATGAGGACTTCGATGTCCTTGAACGACAGGTGGGGAATCTAGTAGTACTTGTTTAGTAAACTAAGTGTTAGCTGCCAGGACTGGCTCAGAGCGCTAATGAAGGTAGGTCTTAGGGGTATATATATATTAGTGGAGGAAGGTCTTAGGGTATACACGCTAGTGGAGGAAGGTTTTAGGGTGTGCACAATGGAGCGGTGGCTAGAGGCAGATCTCTGTAAATGGACAATAATCAGTGAGATCCCTAATCTGGCCACAGACCTAACAGCTTCCTGGCGTCACAGATACAGCAGGAGCAGTGCTGCTGCTGCTGCTGCATAAACCAAACTTCCCAACAAACATGACAAGATACACTGTGCAGAACTCTACGTAGAGTTTATCAAGTCAGGGTCAATAATACTCTTAGCTCTAATTGGAGCGAGACGTAATTTGCAAAAGCGGTTTTGCTCTGGACGTAGACGACCTTATTATGTTTTTTTTTTTCGCTATTAAACAAGTCAACGACTGTAAGGAGTTTAGTAATGGAAGAGGTAAGTGTCAAGGTTGTACATGTACCTTCGATACCAGTTTGTCAGAGCAGCAGTGAGAGAGATGCACATGTACTCTCGTTGCTAGTTTGTTAGAGCAGTGTGAGGGATGTATATGTACCTTCAATACCAGTTTGTCAGAGCAGCAGTGAGAGAGATGTACATGTACTCTCGTTGCTAGTTTGTTAGAGCAGTGTGAGGGATGTACATGTACCTTCAATACCAGTTTGTCAGAGCAGCAGTGAGAGAGATGCACATGTACTCTCGTTGCTAGTTTGTTAGAGCAGTGTGAGGGATGTATATGTACCTTCAATACCAGTTTGTCAGAGCAGCAGTGAGAGAGATGTACATGTACTCTCGTTGCTAGTTTGTTAGAGCAGTGTGAGGGATGTACATGTACCTTCAATACCAGTTTGTCAGAGCAGCAGTGAGAGAGATGCACATGTACTCTCGTTGCTAGTTTGTTAGAGCAGTGTGAGGGATGTATATGTACCTTCAATACCAGTTTGTCAGAGCAGCAGTGAGAGAGATGTACATGTACTCTCGTTGCTAGTTTGTTAGAGCAGTGTGAGGGATGTACATGTACCTTCAATACCAGTTTGTTAGTTGGAGAAGGAGCACTCCAGGTAAGGAAGAACTTCAGGGCCATCCTCCCTATTTAGACACATGATATTTACCTTCTGTATTTAGTATGATTTAATGTATCTTTATTGCCTGCACAGTAGGATTCATCAGTCAAATATAAGACGTGATTATAACAGTGTAGACAGTAGAAGTAGAGGTACTTCCCAGGTAATCAGTCTCTCATCCTTGATCAAATATACCTGTGTGTTAACTGGTCGGTACTGTATGAGAACCTGTCTAGCATGGGGCGGTAGGTTAGGTAAAAGGACACAAGGACAACTAATGTGACATTGTGGCAACGTTTCGCTCTCCAGGAGCTTTGTCAAGCCTTTATAAACAATACAGGAACATAGGGAGGTGAAGAATTATATACACGGGTCAAATTCGTCATCTTATCGGTATTGTATACCATTTATGTACAGCCTATACAAGTATATATATAAGTATTGTTTGTAACAGCTTGACAAAGCTCCTGGAGAGCGAAACGTTGCCACAATAAAATGTCACATTAGTTGCACTTGTGTCCTTTTATCTAACATACTGTCGGTAATTCTACCAACATTATTACATGGGCCTGTAGGCCTACTGCAGTGTTCTGTTCTTGTTCTTATGTTCCTGAGTTTCATGTTTCATAATGATAACATTCTGTCAGGAATTAGCACTATGAACACTGTTGCTATTATTTGTAGATTTCATTCTATAAGGAATTAAATTCTATCTGCGTATGACAGTGTCGTTTATTTTCATCGTTCCTTGGATTTTCCTGATTCTGGGTTTTCCTGACTAATCCACCTTGGATTTTCCCGACCACATTCCTCTTCATTGTTTACTGGATTTTCCTGGATATACTGCTCTTCTTGCATGTCTTCGTGTATCAACATTTTGTTTGCATGCGCGTTTGCAAATGTGAAACTACTGAGAATACGAATGAGAGAGGTGCAGACAGCCTCCAGGAAAACTTGAGTTGCAGGGGTTGCTAAACGTGCGGCTGCCAGGGCAGTTCAAATCAGTGCAAAGTCATGTATCTCTGGAAAGGAGGAGGATGGAGACAGAATTAGCAGCGTACGTCAGCACACCCCGTGTGACTTTGGACGGCTTGTAGAGAGCAAGCCAGTCTCAGAATAGCCTTTGGGAGCCATTGTACAGAATATTTTAGATCTTTATATACTGTACATGAGGGACGGATTACTTCAAACTCCTGATCTCCATTTTTCTTTGTATAGGACTGATAAAGGTACTATGTGGCGAAATATTTACTCAGTAAAGATACCCAAGTGTTGCACATGCGTCTTAATTTATCAACTTGGGTGTGACTTGGACCTGTCTAGCATGGACCAGCAGGCATGCTGCAGTGCTCCTTTTTTTCTCATGTTCTTGTGTGTATTGGGCTCATCTAAGAATACTCAGCACCAGCTTGTAGCTTCAGAGTTTGCAGCTTCATTCCGAGGTGTTGGATGTGTATAGTGAGATACTGACCTTGACCATGCAGGAGGACAAGTGGGAGATCTAAGATTTTCTTCGGATTTTTAACCCCGGAGGGTTTGTCACCCAGGATAACCCAAGAAAGGCAGTGCGTCATCGAGGACTGTCTTATTTCCATTGGGGTCCTCAATCTTGTCCCTCAGGATGCCACCCACACCAGTCCACTAACACCCAGGTACCTACTTGCTAGGTATACAGGACAACAGGTGTAAGGAAACGCGTCGAAATGTTTCCACCCCGCCGGGAATCGAACCCGGACCCTCAGCTTGTGAAGCGAATTGAAATAAGAGGACCGGTAATGTAGCGACCTCCTGTCTAAAGGAGTGTGTTGTTCTTCTTCCTGTACTTTCTTTCACCCAAAAATGTGCCACTCCTCGGTCCTCCAGAAGCAGTGTTACAACATCAATTGCCCTGCATACCATTTAAAAGGGACCAGGAGGCACAGACCCCACAAGACAAACAATAGTAGCTACGACAATCCAACTCCAGGTGATTTTTTAGTGGCAGGAAACGGAAAAAGAAAATGGAAGGAAATAACAAAAATAGTCCACCACCTCGGAACCTTGTTGGACTAGAGGCGCAGCCAGTGGCCACCCATGCCCCTCCAGAACTACAACTACTGATGCCAGTAACAAAACCCCCCAACAAATACAGAATACAACCTCGTTCATATTTGCTAATATACAGGGCCTTAAGCCATCCACCAACAACAAAATACCTTTTATCAGTGGACTTCTAGTGGAGTCTAATGCAATGTTTGCAGCCTTCACAGAGACTCACACAAAAGATCACTTTGACAGTGAAATATAGATAAGTTTCCTGGCAGCGGGAAGCATGTTCTAGGCATATTCCTAAAAAAGAAGAAGAGCGGGAAGGCCGGAGAGAAAGGGGGCCCTCTACAAAAGACGACAAAAGATCCCCCAAAGGCTCCCAAGTGCTAGAATATCTGATACACAAAAAGGGGGCACTGCCAGGGGAAAAACTTTTTAAAACTTAAATTTAAAAAGGGACTCTTACGGGAACCAGGAAAACAGGAGGGTTTAAAAGTTTAAGGAAAAATTAAAAAAAAAAATTTTTTTATATCCCAAAAACAAGGCAAATAAACATCTGGTAGGGGGCCCCCTTCCCAGACGGGGATGGGACTTCCAGACAGGATGGGTTTTAACCAGGGAGGGGTTTTTTCCCAAAAGGGAGGGGTTACCCAGACGGGATGGGACTTCCCCAGACAGGATGGGACTTAAAAGCTGACAAAAAGGAAATGGGGAAATTTAAAATTATACGACTCTGTTTGGTAAACCCCTTTAACGGTCTGAGGAAGATGGATCTTCAACTTCCTAACAAATCGAACACAAAGAGTAGTGGTCAACAGAGTTAAATCGGAGGCTGCCATAGTGAAGAGCTCTGTTCCACAAGGCACAGTACTCGCCCCCATCTTATTCCTTATCCTCATATCAGACATAAACAGAGATATACACCACAGCACCGTATCATCCTTTGCGGATGATACTAGGATCTGCATGAGGCTGTCATCTGCTGAGGACGCGGTTAACCTCCAAGAAGATATAAACAAAGTTTTCCAGTGGGCAACGGTAAACAATATGATGTTCAATGAGGACAAATTCCAACTACTCCGTTATGGAAAACTGGAGGAGATAATAACTAGAACAGAGTATATTACTGACTCCGGCCATACAATAGAGCGGAAAAATAATGTAAGGGACCTGGGAGTAGTAATGTCTGAGGATCTCACTTTCAAGGATCACAACAGTGCCACGATCGCACGTGCAAAGAAAATGATAGGATGGATAATGAGAACTTTCAAAACGAGAGATGCCAAGCCCATGATGATCCTTTTCAAATCACTTGTTCTCTCTAGGCTGGAATACTGCTGTACATTAACATCTCCATACAAAGCAGGTGAAATCGCAGATCTAGAGAGTGTACAGAGATCCATTACTGCACGTATAAGTTCTGTCAAGCACCTTAACTACTGGGAACGCTTGGAAGCACTTGACTTGTACTCGTTGGAACGCAGGAGGGAGAGATGTATCATAATCTACACTTGGAAAATCTTGGAAGGAATGGTCTCAAATCTGCACACAGAAATCACTCCCTACGAAAGTAAAAGACTGGGCAGGCGATGCAAAATGCCCCCAATAAAAAGTAGGGGCGCCATTGGTACACTAAGGGAAAACACCATAAGTGTCCGGGGCCCAAAACTGTTCAACAGCCTCCCATCAAGCATTAGGGGAATTGCCAATAAACCCCTGGCTGCCTTCAAGAGAGAGCTGGACAGATACCTAAAGTCAGTGCCGGATCAGCCGGGCTGTGGCTCCTACGTTGGACTGCATGGGGCCAGCAGTAACAGCCTGGTTGATCAGGCCCTGATCCACCTGTAGGCCTGGTCATGGACCGGGCCGCAGGGGCGTTGATCCCCGGAATAACCTCCAGGTAACATAGATGAATTTACAAATGTCAAAGACTAGGTAATCAGTCCCTCAGCCTGGAGTCGATGTAATCAGTCCATCAAGACTGATGGACTGATTACCTCAAAGTCCCTCTAATCTTCACTCTTCCTCTTTGTATTGGACTGATGAAGCCACTGTGTGGCGAAACGTTTCCACAATAGATGCCCAAATGTAAATACACTTTTATGATGTGTAAAAGTTTAGAAGCTAGTGGTGCCTTTCCCAGTGGCATGTAAACACTGCAACAGCGGAGTTGAGAGCTATTAATCAACCCTTGCAAACACTGATAAATAAACACATAAACCCTTTTCATTTCTTAAGTGTCGGGTTTCCTTTGCCTGGGCGTCACGCTACGTTCCTCGTGTGTCCACGCGAGTTGCGTTTCAGTCGTATGTCGGTTGTCACAGGATATTTTTCCCCTCACCTCCCCAGCATCCTCAGCCTCCCCCTCCTCACCTCCCCAACATCCTCAGCCTCCCCCTCCTCACCTCCCCAGCATCCTCAGCCGCCGCCTCCTCTCCTGCCCACCTAGCAGTAAAAATAGATGCCTGTGTGTTAGACTATTAGTGTTGGCCACTTCAAGGGAAAGATTTCAGACGTGTTAGAACATTGTTGAATTAGACACACGTGCAACATCTGTGTATCTTTGAATATTAAATTGGTATACAGTACCGACAAGTTGGTAAGTAAGACATGTGAAACAGGCATCTTTACTCCGAAACGTTTCGCCTACACAGTAGGCTTCTTCAGTCGAGTACAGAAGAGTAAGCAGAAGCAAGAGAGATGTGATGATGTTATCAGTCCATGAACATTGCAGCACATTGGTGTCTTGGTACAGACACTTTCTGCAACTTTTTCAAGTGAGAATGTATGGACTTGAGAGGGACCTGCCCTCTCAATGTTTACATTCTTTGATAAATTAGACACATGTGCAACACTTGGGTGTCTTTAATGAGGAAACATTTCGCCACACAGTGGCTTCGTCAGTCCATACAAAGGATAACGGTGAGGAACAGGAGGAGTTTGAGGTAATCAGTCTCTCAGCCTTGAGTCGATGTGGTCAGTCCATCGATTTTGAAAAGAATACAGCATATGTGCGAAGAAGTGGCTATTATACCATAAGTGTCCGGGGCCCAAAACTGTTCAACAGCCTCCCATCAAGCATTAGGGGAATTGCCAATAAACCCCTGGCTGCCTTCAAGAGAGAGCTGGACAGATACCTAAAGTCAGTGCCGGATCAGCCGGGCTGTGGCTCATACGTCGGACTGCGTGCGGCCAGCAGTAACAGCCTGGTTGATCAGGCCCTGATCCATCGGGAGGCCTGGTCATGGACCGGGCCGCGGGGGCGTTGATCCCCGGAATAACCTCCAGGTAACCTCCAGGTGGGTGCAGCAGTCGTAGGTGGTGTCACATTTGTCCAATGTGAAGTAGGTCGTGCAAGTGAAGAATTCCCTGTATTACGATCCCGAGATGTTCGTGTGTCAGACAGGAATGTAGATGAATGGTTTATAAGATACCCAGGTGTTGTACATGTGTCTTAATTTGTCAACTTGTCGGTTCTCTGAATCATTTATCTACATTTACGGTCTTCTACTAGTGGGCTGCGCTTCACCTCTTGACAGTATACGTCTCCATTGTGTTGCTTTAACTTCACATTGTTCTAGACTGTGGAGCAGAACTCTTCTCCAGGCTGAGGGACTGACCACCTCAAAACTACGTCTTTGAGGGTGGTGCACAGATGACAGCGTCTTTACATTACTACTACTGCTCACACTATTGTACTCGACTGAAGAAACCTACTGTGAAGGCGAAACGTTTCCGCATAAAGATAGCTAACTTTTACACATGTGTCTTGCTTATCAATCTGGGTATCTTTATTGTAGACGTTTCGCCACTCGGTGGCTTTATTGATAAAGCCACTGGATGGCGAAACGTTTACAAAATTGATACCCAGATGTTGCACAAGTGTCTAATTCTTCATCTTGTGGGTATTCTATACCACACATGTACAACGTGTTGGAACACTCAGCTGGAAGTCATATCCTGGATAAAATTGTTTGTGTGATTATTATTATAATCATGGGGGAGCGCTAAACCCGTAGGATTATACAGCGTATGTGGGGGGGATAGAAGGTATTCAGGCTCAGTTCAGGGAACCGGAGCACAAATCCAATTCCCTAGATCAAGAGCCCCTCACCAGTGTCAAGGAACCTCCCTCGAGGGGTGTTAATGTGTGAGAAAACTCCAAAATCCTGCTGGAAGAATTGGACATCTTCAAAATCCTGCTGGAAGAATTGGACATCTTCAAAATCCTGCTGGAAGAATTGGACATCTCCAAAATCCTGCTGGAAGAATTGGACATCTTCAAAATCCTGCTGGAAGAATTGGACATCTTCAAAATCCTGCTGGAAGAATTGGACATCTCCAAAATCCTGCTGGAAGAATTGGACATCTTCAAAATCCTGCTGGAAGAATTGGACATCTCCAAAATCCTGCTGGAAGAATTGGACATCTCCAAAATCCTGCTGGAAGAATTGAACAAGATGTCTCCGCACACAGCCGTCTCTTTAAGAGTCTCGTCAGTTTCCCTGTTTTCGGATAAGATGCTATTTTTCCCCCCTATCATCTCCCTTGTTGATAATTACTATCGCATTTACTTTGTCTGCTTTCGTAAGGTGAAGTCCAGGATCTTTACTTAATGCTGTAACTTAGATGTTTGAGGGCAGTAGTGTTGGAGAATTGTAGAGGAATGGTTCAGAGAACCGACAAGTTGGTAAATTAGACACATGTGCGACACTTGGGGTATCTTTAATGAGGAAACATTTCGCCACACAGTGGCTTCATCAGTCCATACAAAGAAGAACGGTGAAGAACAGGAGTAGTTTGAGGTAATCAGTCCCTATGCCTTGAGTCGATGTGGTCAGTCCATCGACAAGTTGAAGGTTGATGTTAATAAAGAAATACACTGTTCCTACTCGCTGGGATTTTTTTTTTTTTGGTAAGTGTTCTCTCAGTCGTCAAAGTTGAAGAAAGTGTGGAGGCATTTAGTTAATGATAAGTGCACATGTGTTTAGGGAAATGTGTGGTAGGGGAGTTATGGGAAATGTGTCGAGTTTAAGGTAAATATTTGAGTTTTGGGGAAATATTAGTATGTTTTTCGTTTTTTATAGAGGTTTGTGTGTTTTAGGTAAATATGTGGAGGTCGTTTCTCTTGTGAAATTTGTGGGCGTGTTTATTTTGATGGGGGAAGGTGGGGGGGGGGGGTGTCCAGTGTTTCCATTGGGCGGAATGTTTGTCCTGTGATGGAAGACGAGGAAGGGAGGGACGGGAAAGTTATGGAACAGGGGAAGGCTGCAGTCACACCAGATATACTTAATACATATCTGATACCTAATACATATCTGATAATACATATCAGAACGTCGTCATAAGTTTGTCTACTATGTACGAGTCATTTGTGTATTTTTCCACTCACGGTATTATGCCTATATTTAGTGTGTCCACCATTATATTATTATTAGTACAGGAATACAGAGGAGATAGCCAGCCAACAAGTACAGGATGAATGGTGTTGGTTGTGACGGTGTGACAAGCGTCGATTATATTCCTCCTAGCTTATTATGGTTCCAGACTTACGGGACACCCACTTTATAACTCTAGAAAGCGTAGTAATATAATTGTTAATAACTCTCAGAAACCATACCCCGGCCGGGATTGAACCCGCGGTCAGAGAATGACTGTGGTTTGAACCCATGGTAAGCTAGCTGGTTTGCCGTACGTTCGTACCCCTATTCTTTCCGTGAAAATAGATTGTTACAAGACCTGTACACCTGTCCTTGTTATTTAGCAGGTATTGTTTGTGAAATATTTTCTATTCTCGGTCTTAGACAGAGATGCTCTTGCGCTACCGTCCACAGGATGGATATGGGGTGCACAGTGCACTAGCCACTTCAGTGGCAAAATGGACAAAAATAGACGAAGTTGTGGGGGGCGATGATCCCTGGAACACGTTTCAAGTAATAACTATTGTTTTACATACAATAACAGTTCCCTTTAACTGTACTTGTGTTCATTTTATATATAGTTTTACTGACAAAAACATTGAGTAATCTGGCCAGCAGTAACAGCCTAGTTGATCAGGCCCTGATCCACCGGGAGGCCTAGTCATGGACCGGGCCGCGGGGGCGTTGATCCCCAAATACCCTGCATGTAGACTCCAGGTACCAGGTTATCTCTCCACATATCTAAGCCGAAGTCTGTTGAATTAGACACATGTGCATGTCTTGGGTATCTTTGAGGAAACGTTTCGCCACACAGTGGCTTAATCAGTCCATACAAAGGAGAAACTTGAAGAACAGGAGGAGAATGAGGTAATCAGTCCCTCAGTCTTGAGTCGATGTGGTCAATCCATCAATCTTGAATAGAATACGGTATATGAGCGGAGAAGCAGCTTATATACCGTAGGCAGGAGAGGTGCAGCAGTCGTAGGTGGTGTCACATTTGTTCAATGTGGAAGTAGGTCGTGTCCAAGGGTTAGGCAAGTGAAGAATTCCTAAGTATTAAGATCCCAAGAAGTTGCAGTGTCTGACAGTATGGACTGGATAAGCCACTGTGTGGCGAAACGTTTCCTCAATAAAGATACCCAAGACTTGCACATGTCTCTAATTCAACAACATGTCGGTTCTCTGAACCATTCATCTACAATCCTGTCAGACACTGCAACTTCTTGGGATCTTAATACTTAGGAATTCTTCACTTGCCTAACCCTTGGACACGACCTACTTCCACATTGAACAAATGTGACACCACCTACGACTGCTGCCCATCATCTGTCTACGGTTTATAAGCTGCTTCTCCGCTCATATGATGTATTCTATTCAAGATTGATGGATTGACCACATCGACTCAAGGCTGAGAGACTGATTACCTCATTCTCCTCCTGCTCTTCAAGTTTCTCCTTTGTATGGACTGATGAAGCCACTGTGTGGCGAAACGTTTCCTCAATAAAGATACCCAAGATATGCACATGTGTCTAATTCAACAACATGTCGGTTCTCTGAACCATTCATCTACAAGCCGAAGTCTAGTGTGGGATATTATATTTGCACATCCGTCCCAGCTAAGATAGGATGGTGTGTCAGGATCACTTGCTTCTGTACCAGTATTATTTTTCAACCATCTACCCTCTCATTTAGCGCTTTTTATTATTATAATAATAATCTATCCTCCTAGGTAGTAGGCTGGTAGACAGCAACCACCCAGGGAGGTACTACCGTCCTGCCAAGTGAGTGTACAACGAAATCCTGTAATTGTTTTACATGATGGTAGGATTGCTGGTGTCTTTTGTCTGTCTCATAAACATGAAAGATTTCAGGTATGTCTTGCTACTTCTACTTACACTTAGGTCACACTTCACATACATGTACAACCATATATATATATATATACATACCTCTGGGTTTTCTATTTTCTTTCTAGTTCTTGTTCTTGTTTATTTCCTCTTATCTCCATGGGGAAGTGGAACAGAATTCTTCCTCCGTAAGCCATGCGTGTTGTAAGAGACGACTAAAATGCCGGGAGCAAGGGGCTAGTAACCCCTTCTCCCGTATAAATTACTAAATTTAAGAGAAACTTACGTTTTTCTTTTTGGGCCACCCTGCCTTGGTGGGATACGGCCGGTGTGTTGAAAGAAAGAAAATAATCTATCCTCTTAACCATCTTGAACTATCAGTAAAATGATTTGAAATCCGTCATTTGACCACTAAAACTGTTGTTATATTTGGTATTGGTAAACAACACATCCCCTTTGTTGTAGTTACTGAATTAAGATGATAATTTGTTGTATTAGCAATAACTTCTTTATCAGGGAGTGACATGCACACATAGAGGGAGTTTTTTTAGTAGATAATTATATTAATGTAATGGGAATGAATAACAGATTGTTATGAAGAACTGACTATCATGTTATAATGTTAACTTGGTAATGAAAGAAGACTATCATGTTATAATGTTAACTTGGTAATGAAAGAGATGACTATCGTGTTATAATGTTAACTTGGTAATGAAAGATGACTATCATGTTATAATGTTAACTTGTTAATGAAAGATGACTATCATGTTATAATGTTAACTTGGTAATGAAAGATGACTATCATGTTATAATGTTAACTTGGTAATGAAAGATGACTATCATGTTATAATGTTAACTTGTTAATGAAAGAAGAGATGACTATCATGTTATAATGTTAATTTGTTAATGAAAGAGATGACTATCATGTTATAATGTTAACTTGGTAATGAAAGATGACTATCATGTTATAATGTTAACTTGGTAATGAAAGATGACTATCATGTTATAATGTTAACTTGGTAATGAAAGATGACTATCATGTTATAATGTTAACTTGGTAATGAAAGATGACTATCATGTTATAATGTTAACTTGTTAATGAAAGATGACTATCATGTTATAATGTTAACTTGTTAATGAAAGAGATGACTATCGCGTTATAATGTTAACTTGTTAATGAAAGAGATGACTATCGTGTTATAATGTTAACTTGGTAATGAGAGATGGCCATCATGTTACAATGTTAACTAACATTCTACCTGTCACCAGTTGTACTAGGTAACCGCACTATCATGTACAATCTTGAGTAGTGAGACAATCTTAAGGTTAATTGAGATGTGTGGGTTAAGGCAGGTGCCAGAGGTGACTGGCCATGCTTAATAGCCTGAGGTGACTGGCCAAGCTTAATAGCCAGAGTGTAAACACTCCAGGAACGAGTTGGCTTCCAACCCAGTGCTCGTTTTTTTTTTGTTTTAATTGTTTGGTAGTTTTATCCTTGTTTTGAGTACGTTTTTTTTTTTTTGTCTGTGAGCACAAACAATCGTGCTATGTCGGCCTAATATCACTCCTACAACTAGGTGTTTTTCTGTACATATATTAGGAAGGTTAGCAGGGGCCCGCACCGTAACCTCAGTGCTGGTTTTACAGCTGAATTTCGCACTGATGTGGCTGGGGCAAGCTCTAGTTAAAGTCCCTGGAGAGCCGTTATAAATGAATCGCGAACTTTCCATTCTGTGAGTTTTTACAACCATTTTGTGATTTCGCTAGTTATTCATAACGGCTTTGAAGGGACTTGAGCTAGAGCCTATCACAGCCATATTGGTATGTTAAAAAAACTACATTGTGGTCAAAGTGCCAACTTTCTTAGTGCAGTGTTATTAGACTAACATGGTACAGTGGTTAGCGCACTGGCCTGTCAGTTTTAGCACTGGCTGCCAATGGTAGGTGTGGAAGTGGGTAGGAGAGGCGTGCGTGTGGTTAGAATAGTGTGGGAGCAATTAAAAACTGTTGTGGAGGCAGTTAACGGAAGTGTGGGATACCTTTGATATACCTTTGAAGAGTTTCGAGAGTTTATTTAGTCTCTGAGCCCGGCCATAGACCAGAGGGGGAGGTGTCGTTATTCTGTGATGATAATCTTGCTATTAAGTCTTGACGTTGCCCTGCCATTTGCAGTGATTAGCCCAAGCTTGCGACGCCAAACTCTTCATTAATTAGCCTGTAGTTAATTCCCAGGGTCATCGCTCCCCCCCCCCACTTGGTCTCAGACCAGGCCTCATAACACAACCTCAAAGACACTTAAATAACAACAACAGTCACAATACCGTGACTGGAACGATACACAAATAACCCGCACATAGAAGAGAGGAACTTACGACGACGTTTCAGTCCGACTTGGACCATTCAGTGTGACTTTGTAAAGGGTCCAAGTCGGACCGAAACGTCGTCGCAAGCTCCTCTCTTCAATGTGCGGGTTCCTTGTGTACTTTAAGACAGTAAAGCAAAGTGTATACTGACTGTATGTAGAGATTTGTAGGATTTACCTTTTTATCTTACATGTTCACGAGACATACAAGTCCAGGAATACCGCCAGATTGCAAATAATCTCTATTTCCACCAGTACATGATACAACTTGGTTTAGAACGACACGTAAGCAAACACTATAACATATTTATTAGAAAACGTTTCGGTCCTGGAACCTTGATCAAGGTTCCAGGACCGAAACGTTTTCTAATAAATATGTTATAGTGTTTGCTTACGTGTCTTTCTAAACCAACTTGTCGGTATTTATTACCAAGGTTTGTACCATGATACAACTTATACAGACCATAGCTGACATCAGTGACATACTGTATACAAGGTCCCTGATTATGCAGAGCATTTCGGCCAATGTAGGTTAATTTTGTCCCCAGGTTGCAATCCACATTGGCTAACACCCAGATTCACCTACTTACAGCTAGGTAAACATGGACAGTAGGTGTCTTGAGGAGAAAAGCCCCAATGTTTCCACCAGTACCGGGGATCGAACCACGGACCTCAAGTTGCACTTGCTTGACAGGATGGTATTATCTACCTGCATGTACCTACCTGTAAGTTATTTTTTTTAAGCAGTGAGTGACCTACACAGTAGAAGTGCTTCGTAAATATCACAACTACTGCCTTTATCAGCACCCGTAGTGGATGGCCTAATTGTCATGGTCCCATGTGTTTACCATGGTGGGTCGTTCCTCAATCATGGTGGGTCGTCCCTCAATCATGGTATGTCGCCCCTCAGTCATGGTGGGTCGCCCCTCAATCATGGTGGGTCTTCCCTCATGATGGGTCGTCCCTCAATCATGGTGGGGTCATCCCTCAATCATGGTATGTCGCCCCTCAGTCATGGTGGGTCGTCCCTCAATCATGGCGTGTCGTCCGTCAACCATGGTGGGGAGTCTTATCTCTCGGGAAATCTTGGTTACTGCCTCCACTGCTCCATATCTCTGGTGAGCTGTTGTAGTCGATAAGATAGAGTGCTCCTTCAGGTGGATACATCACACTCTACGCACTGATTTCGTCGTATATGATTCCTCTGATTCATTGTTAGTAACTTTATTCAGGTACAGGTACACATAAATACAGTTACATAAAATTACCATAGCAGCATATGCGTAGCTTACAGAGGATAACCCAAAAAATTCAGACTGTGACTTATTTCCATTAGGGTCGTTGTTAGTGCTCGTTATCTGTTTTGACGATCATTTTCTTTCGGATAATTTACGAACGCATATTACTGTTTGTCTGAGATATTGCCAATAGTTTATGAGAAAAGATAACTGGATCTGTCGCAAACAGTTGGTAGGAGCCAGTAGTATCCAGGTACAACACTGGTAATTATCACAAAGAGTTGGTAGGAGCCAGTAGTATCTAGGTACAACACTGGTAATTATCAGAGTTGGTAGGAGCCAGTAGTATCCAGGTACAACACTGGTAACTATCACAAAGAGTTGGTAGGAGCCAGTAGTATCTAGGTACAACACTGGTAACTATGACAAAGAGTTGGTAGGAGCCAGTAGTATCTAGGTACAACACTGGTAACTATGACAAAGAGTTGGTAGGAGCCAGTAGTATCTAGGTACAACACTGGTAACTATGACAAAAAGTTGGTAGGAGCCAGTAGTATCTAGGTACAACACTGGTAACTATGACAAAAAGTTGGTAGGAGCCAGTAGTGTCTAGGTACAACACTGGTAACTATGACAAAGAGTTGGTAGGAGCCAGTAGTGTCTAGGTACAACACTGGTAATCAGGAACTATTATCAAGTGACTTCATTATGATCCAGCATTAACTGTAAGATGGCGTACTGAAGACAGTAGTGAAGAAAGACCCGTTACTGAACACGTTTTTATTTGGGACTACGTTTCACCCTGTGTAGAGGTGAGATGGGTGAGGCTTTCACGATTGTAAACAAACCATACCAAGGGTGGGGTTAGAACCCACGATCAGAGTCTGTGTAAAGTAAAAGGACACAAGTGCAGCTAATGTGACATTTTTATTGTGGCAACGTTTCGCTCTCCAGGAGCTTTGTCAAGTCGTTACACAATAAAAGTGTCACATTAGTTGCACTTGTGTTCTTTTAATTTACATATTGTGGGTAATTCTACTAACTTTATTACGATCAGAGAGTCTCAGAACTCCAGACCGTCGCGTTAGCCACTGGGCCAGCTAGTTGGATGAATCTTACTGAAGCTACCTGGAGTTTTGAGACTCTGATCGCGGGTTCTAACCCCACCCGTGGTATGGTTCGTCCTGGTGATAGTATGTACTGCAGTTTATGATTTGTATTCGCTATTGTTTACGAGTGAGCCTATTTTTATTAAAGTATAGGGTCAATAAACACATTTTGCTTCTCCCCATAAGAGTGATCAGTTTTTACGGCAGAATCAGGGCAGTTGTATCTTCAACGGTTCAGTGTAAGTAGCTATTACAGATGGTCATTTTCACCTAAATAGGTGTATAACGCAGTACTCCTAGGGTTTAGTGGCTACAATTACTTCATAACACCCCCGCCTCCAGACCCAATCTCAAACTCACTCACTCACTCACTCTCTCTCTCTCTCTCTCTCTCTCTCTCTCTCTCTCTCTCTCTCTCTCTCTCTCTCTCTCTCTCTCTCTCTCTCTCTCTCTCGTCCTCATTCTTCTCCACTCCACTCCCTCTGCACTCTCTCCTCTCCTATGCTCTTTCTCTTCTCTTTTCTCTCCGAGCTTCCTCCCACCTTTCTCCTCACTTGGCCTATCACAGGGGTAATGTTCTTAACACGAGAGAAATTGGTACGAAGTACATTCACCCTGGTCAGCTGATGATCTGATGGCCACCAGGGCGCGTTTTTGATGGCCACCAATGGTGCCTTTTTTGACGGCCTCTATTGTGCCTTTTTCATGGCCACTGTGGTGCCTTTTTTGATGGCACATTTACAATATCTGGCAAACTAATGCCACCTGCCAGGCTGATGCCACCTGGCAGGCTGATGCCACCTGGCAGGCTGATGCCACCTGGCAGGCTGATGCCACCTGGCAGGCTAATGCCACCTGGCAGGCTAATGCCACCTGGCAGGCTGATGCCACCTGGCAGGCTGATGCCACCTGGCAGGCTAATGCCACATGGCAGGCTGATGCCACCTGGCAGGCTGATGCCACCTGGCAGGCTAATGCCACCTGGCAGGCTGATGCCACCTGGCAGGCGGATGCCACCTGGCAGGCTGATGCCACCTGGCAGGCTGATGCCACCTGGCAGGCTGATGCCACCTGGCAGGCTGATGCCACCTGGCAGGCTAATGCCACCTGGCAGGCTGATGCCACCTGGCAGGCTGATGCCACCTGGCAGGCTGATGCCACCTGGCAGGCTGATGCCACCTGGCAGGCTGATGCCACCTGGCAGTTGGTAAGATGACTCCATAAGTGTAATGGAGCCAAGACTTTTCAACGCCTTTCCTTCATACATAAAAGGGATTACCAACAGACCCCTGACTTTCTACAGGGTGGAGTCATGATAAATTCCTTAAGTCAGTTCTTGAAAAACCAGGCTGTGGTCCCTACGTTAGACTAATTGTGACCAGCACCAACAGCCTTGCTGATCAGGCTGTCAGTCGGGAGGCCTGGCCTGGGACCAGCCTCCTGGGGCGGTGCCCCCTGGAACTGTTTGGTTAAAGTGTTCAGAAGGTGACCTAATGTTTGGTTGAAGTGTTCAGAAGGTGACCTAATGTTTGGTTGAAGTGTTCAGAAGGTGACCTAATGTTTGGTTGAAGTGTTCAGAAGGTGACCTAATGTTTGGTTGAAGTGTTCAGAAGGTGACCTAATGTTTGGTTGAAGTGTTCAGAAGGTGACCTAATGTTTGGTTGAAGTGTTCAGAAGGTGACCTAATGTTTGGTTGAAGTGTTCAGAAGGTGACCTAATGTTTGGTTGAAGTGTTCAGAAGGTGACCTAATGTTTGGTTGAAGTGTTCAGAAGGTGACCTAATGTTTGGTTGAAGTGTTCAGAAGGTGACCTAATGTTTGGTTGAAGTGTTCAGAAGGTGACCTAATGTTTGGTTGAAGTGTTCAGAAGGTGACCTAATGTTTGGTTGAAGTGTTCAGAAGGTGACCTAATGTTTGGTTGAAGTGTTCAGAAGGTGACCTAATGTTTGGTTGAAGTGTTCAGAAGGTGACCTAATGTTTCGTTGAAACGTATTAATGTCCACTTAACATTCTGTCGAAAAGTGCAAGTCTTTAACCTTTGGTGGAAATGTTCAAAATGTGAGAACTGAGGATGTTCCCTGAGGACCGAAAAGTGTTCCCA